>NW_024080698.1:561918-643379 GCF_003009895.1 Hyaena hyaena
AAAAAAAAAAAAAAAAAAAAAAAAAGGAACACGTAATTGACACACAGTGGGGACGCTTATGGAAACAAATAGGATGGAGTATAAAACCGCAGGGGCGGGAAAGGAAAACATAGGCCACGCAGCCATTGTGAATAGAGAGACTGGGGCACACTGAGGGGCTCCAGAGACCCACTCCGGGCAGTTCTGTTGGGCAAGTCTTAACAGAGGAGAAGTTGCCTGGAGCCAATAAGTGCTGTGGACTCTGGGCAATTGGCAGCATTCTTCCAGAAGTCAGTCCCACTGGCTGGGGAATGCCTTATCTGATGGCACAGCACACCCATTGCTCTGGGCACCTTCCCTTATCCCTGTGATGTCCCAGCTGCCCCCAGCCCAGCCACCCTCCAGCTCTAAGCACCTCAAAAGGCCAGCGTATCACCCAAGCCAGCTGCCACATGGGCCATTTCTGGGGCCAGTGCCGTTGCTCTAGGCTTAGGCCCTGTCAGTGGGTCTGTCCCTCTGGGAACGGGGCTCTGTCTGTGATTGTTTTCCCAGTCCTGTTGCGGTTGTGCCCATCGGTGCATCTGGTTTCCATGACCACGGGTGGGGGGAGGAAGGGCTGTGGGCGGGGTCAAGGCCATGGCCTCCTCATACTGACCATGTCCTCCAGGGGCTTATATGCTGTGGCAGGGTGGGAAGGCCAGCACCAGGGAGAAGGCAGACAGGATGCGCGGTCCCAGGTGCCCGAGTAAAAGGAGAAAGAGCAGGGCAAGGGCCGGACAACATCTCTAAATTTGTGAGACGCTTCCAGCTCGTCATCTAATCCCATCATCACGACGTCTGGCCGATATGGTTACCACTCAGATTGGTGCAATGACATGATGGAGGTCACAAGGTCCCAATTTGCCCCCTCCACGATGTTACCTCCTTGAGGACTTGCAAACCCAGCAATGCCCCTGTGGATAGAAATCTCCCGAGGGTCCTGTTAAATGCATGTTGGGTTTGAACCTAGGACTGCCGACCCAGAGGTCCCCAGGTGAGGCCAATGCCGTGCAGACCTCACACACACGCGCTTCGAGTGACTGGGTCCTGGTGCAGGGTTTTCCCATCTTGCTTTCCCTAAGAAATCACCTGGAGGATGTGGGGATTTGGATCCACTAGGGACTCAGGACCGTGACTGTTTGATGAGAGCCTCAGGTGCCCCAGATGGATAGGACGGCTTGGGAAATGCTGCCCCAGAAGTGTGGGAAGGATGTGGCCACAGTGGGAGGCTTTGGCCGGGCACCAGAGCTGGGGACTTCTTTGTGGGGCTCCCATGTTTACCAAGTGCGCTTTCTCCAGCAGGAGAATGCCTGCCCTTGGCCTTGACATTGGTTTGGTGTTCAGTCTTCAGCAAGCTCCTTCCCGTCTCTCTGCCTCCACGTTGTCATCTGTAATATGGGGACGAGATGGAGGGAGGCACCAGTGGAAGGGGGATGTTGGCGCAGCAGCCAGGGATGAGGCAGTGTCCATCGTGCAAAGGGGAGAGAGGTGAGTGGAGAGTAAAAACAGCAGGGAGAGAAAGGAGTTAGGCTGTTGTGCTGGGTGCAGAGGAGCACAGGCGGGCCGGAACCTCGGTGAGAGTCACCGCCAGACCAGTGACCTTCCAGCCCCCACTGCACTCACTCACACAAGCCTTGTTTTGCCGCCAGTGGTGGTGGGGGGGGATGCCCGCCCCTCTTTCTCTTACCCCATAGGTCAGAACTTCCTACTCACAAGCTCCCTGGTGGCTTCCCTTACCTCCGACCCCAGAGAATCCTCCTGGGGGCCCCAGGCTATTGCCCTGCCCAGGCAATCCTCGCCTCCACTCTTTTGGGGGTGTCTCTCCAGAGTCGGTGTGTTCTCCCTGGGTCCCCTATTGATTTTTCCAGGCAAATGCTGTGGCAGTGCCTGGGCTCTCGGTCCATGGCCCTGAGCTGGTGCTTACTGCTCACTCACACATCCATTCAACAGATACATGCCCGGCTTTGTGTTTGGTGCTGTGGGCAATCCAAAGGGGCCCGATAGAGCCCTGCCCCTAGTCTAGTTGGGGGGCTAAGCCATGCACCCAAATCCTTGGAAGGTCAGGGAGAGTGTGGCTGTGGCTCTTTGGTGGCCAAGGTATCTCAGTGAGGGCTCCGCGTCCATCTAGCATTTTCTGACCACGTGTAGCTCCACAGCCCGAGTATCCCTCCTGCTGCTATTTTTTTTAAAGTTTTTTTTTTTTTTATATTTTAATTTATTTCTAGGAGAGAGACAGAGAGAAAGCATGAGCAGGGGAGGGTCAGAGAGAGAGGGAGATACAGACTCTGAAATAGGCTCCAGGCTCTGGGCTGGTAGTCAGCACAGAGCCCGACGCGGGGCTCGAACCCAGGAACCACGAGATCATGACCTAAGCGAAAGTCAGAAGCTTAACCGACTAAGCCACCCAGGCGCCCGCCCCCCCCCCCACGCTGCTATTTGAACAATGGCTCTGCCTCTGGGCGCACAGCCTGACTCAGGGCTCAGGTTACCACCCACCCTGTCTCTGAGCAGTTCTCCTGTGACTCAGGTGCCCAGATGTTCCGGGAGAGTACAGTTCCAGACTCCTAGCACCCAAGTTTTAATGTTATAATGCCTTAAACAAATATCGCCAAAAAGGCAGCCCAAGTTCTCTGAGTGCCGGGGCCAAGGGTCAAGTCCTGCCCCAGACAGAGGACCTGCGTCACCACAGAAGGAGATGAGCTATGGTAGAGAGGGAGCAGCCTTACCTGGAGGGACGAGGAAGCGTGTCTTCATTCTGTCTCTGACGGAGCCTCTGGGAAAGGAACTCCACAGGGTGAATCCAAGCCTGCAGGGATCGACCCCCTTCCCGCAGACTCAGGGCCCCCAGCCACTTGTTCACAACGGATACCACCCGCAGCCCCACCGTCAGGCTCTGAAGGACAAGAGGGGTGTCTGTGATGGAAATCCTCACCCTCTTGCACGGTGACTTCAGACGATGGAGACCGGCAAGCACTCTACGATCCTCCCAGCCCCTCAACGTCCTCAGCCGTGAAGTGGGGGGAAACCGCTGGTGGCCCAGGATGCTGAGACGCTTAAAAGAAAAGAACGAACCCAGGGCACATCCCGCTGCCCAGCAAACAGTCACCTCAGGCTCTTTTCTTCCTCCCTTGGCCCGTGTCTCCTGTAAAGAGTTAGGGCTTCAGGCACATGGCTGTGGCTTTACTGTAGAAATGGACTGTGTCTTGGGGCACCCGGGGGCGACACTAGTGGGCATCAGTGGCCAACCTGACCTGGAGAGTGGAGTCCAGTGTTTCCCTGGGTCTGGGGAAGAGGGAAGGCAGAGTCCCCCTCTGGGTCGGGAATGGCAATTAAAAAGGATTGCTGTGGGGCTCCTGGGTGGCTTAGCTGATTGAAAGTCCAGCTTCAGTTCAGGTCATGATCTGATCACACGATCTGTGAGTTTCAGCCCCACATCGGGCTCTGCGCTGACAGCTTCAGATCCTCTGTCCCTCTCTCTCTCTGCCCCTCCCCTGCTTGCGCTCTCTCTCTCAAAAAATAAATAAAACATAAAAATGCATAAAAAGAAATGTTTAAAAATGGGAGTTGAAAGTCCTCATTCAAAAAAAAAAATTGTGACTGTGCATGGGAACGGATGTTAACTAGACGCGTTGCGGTCATTTCGCCACGTATATAAATATTGAATCATTATGTTGTACGCCTGAAACAAATATAATGTTATTTGTCAGTCACACTTGAGTAAAAAGTACTGATGAGAGCTGGCCCCAGCCGAGGGGTCAGGTTAGCAGCTCAGTTAGGGATCTAATCTCTGCAGAATTACAGTCATCCTTGAAAAAGACCTTTGTTGGTTTTTGAAGTTTGGAGCTTCTAAAAGCAAGGCCCTTCTTCCCAGGCGCAGGGAGCAGGGGTGCAGAAACCTGCAGAGAGTGGGGAGGAGGCCCGGCTGCCTGCTCTCATCCCAGGCTGGCCCGCCAGCTCCCACAGACACTCCGTCTCTTGTCCCAGCACGATTCGGGCCCCATTTCTTCTTTTCATCCAGGATCAAGTTCGAACGGTTCTAAACAAACATATTGGGAAATAGGCCGTGCAGGGTGTGCGTTGGGGAGGAGGACCCTGAAAACGACAACAGCCAAGTGTACTCAGCCCGGGGGATTTCTCTCTCTACAGCTAAAATACAAGTCACTGGCAGGTGGGGTTGGCCACATGCATGGGGGCGGGGGGCACTCCGCCTTCGCCTGAATCCTCCCTGGGGAAGGGGTTAAAGCCCCCCTTCATCAACTGATAAGTAAACAAAATGTGGTATGTCCAAAGATAGGATATTTTTCAGCCATGAAAAAAAGGAATGAAGTGTGACACATGCTATGAAATGGATGAACGTTGAAAGTATTATGCTGAGTAAGTAGCCACATCCGAAGGACACATACAGCGTGACTCCCTATTATAGGGAATGTCCAAGAATAAGTGCACCCATAGAGACAGACGGTAGATTAGCAGTCGCCAGGGGCTGGGGGGAGAGAGAGTACGTGCAAATGCTTAATGGGTATGCATTCCTTTTTGGAGTGACGAGAATGTTCTAGAACTAGGCAGCGGTGACGGCTGCACATTGGGAATATAGTAAATGCCAAAGAAGTGTACACTTTGAAGTGGCTAAAATAGTGACTTTAATGTTATATGTCTTTTGCCACAATTTTCTTTAAAAGGCAAAACCTTTTCAGGCCTTGAGCATTTCCTCCTCCAGTCCCCATCCTTCTGACACTTCCCCCAACTTAAGGAGAAGAGCCCACTCGAGTGAAAAAGGACACTGTATATTTCTGTTAGTGTTGGTGGGGAGGGGCTGTCCACTGGCCAAAGAACGGCCCCACAGGGCTTTGACCGAGACTGTGAGTGTCACTCTCACACCTACCATCTTGGAAGAACGAGAAGAAAGACCCAGCCTCTTGTCCATGCCAGGCCTTCTTTCTCACCCACTGCCTGCCCAGCCTGCTGGCTGTTGCAGCAGCACTGAGCTTCTCAAGTGGTCACCAGCCGGGCCACAAAGGAGGCTGACCCACCCTGGCCTCTGCCCATTTTCCTCCAATACTCTGGTTCTTGTCACAGGGGAGCAGGCAGGATGGAGCCCAGGCTCATGGGATCCCACAACTGTATGGAGGTTCCCCTACAAGAAGGCGCCACAGGGCCGGTCTGGACATAAGCCAGCCCCCTTCATGCTGACGGGCCCCGCTGCTGGAGCTGGTGCAGATGACCACAGGGAGCCTGGACCTCCTCCTTCCTCGAGGATCATGGAACTTCATGAGACACCACACTCAGTGTGTGGTGGGCCAAACCTGGTCTGGGGGCCAGCCAGCCCATACCACCAGGACACCTCCAGCAGAAGCCTGTGCAGGGCTTGGCTGTGCCAGGGAGTAGAAACAGTGTTCAGAGACAGGGCGCTTGGGCCTAGCCAGTCCTCCAGCTGGGTGGCAGGAAGACATCTAGAAAGATTCCTTTTCCCAGGTGGCTCTGTGGCTCCTCTCACCCCAAGATGTATCTGCCTTCTCCAGCTTGTGTAGAAATGAAGACCCTAACCCCTGGGGGTGTCCAGGGTGCAACCAGCTTTGCTGCGCTGCTCCTGTGACTCTGTGCACCCTTCGAGGCTTATCTCCTCCCACGACTCACATTCCAACTTTTCCAACTTCCTCTCCTACCATGAACCGCTTTACCCTTAGAATATAGATGCTCAACCCAAAGGACCACATTCCCTTTCCCAAAACTTTGGGGGTAAGATATGTTCGGGAATTCAGCATTTTGGAGGTTTCGGGAAGGTGTATTCAAATGGTGTACGTATTGCCTGTTACAAAATACCACCCTCGAGGGTACGAAGCAGTACCTGTAATCAAGCGCATTAATATTTTCACAGTGAACCACCTGATATCCCTGCCAAGTGGGATAAATGGGGGCTATAAATAGCTTCACATCAGTTTAGCCCAGGTTTCGCTGCCAGATAGTTTTGGCAGCAAATATAACAAACAAACAAGCCTAAGCAAAGCTTTCAGAATCCGGGATTTGTAGAGAAGAGGCTGAGGATCAGTATTTATGCTGCATAAGAGAGAACAAGGCTAGCAAACCATCCTTAAGAAAATAAAAGGAAAGGGCTCCTCCTGTCCACTCCCTCCCACCAACCTGCCCTCTGAGATCGCCTGGCATCAGAGCCTCCTTTAACCAGCGCTGGGGACTCTGTAGAGGTATGCGCCACTCAACTAGCTGTGTGCCTTCAGGCCAGAGACTAAGCCACCCTGAAAGTCTTATTTTCCTGATCTCTTTCAGTGGGAAAAGGATTCCAAAGGCTCCTTTTACCCCTGACATTTTACCATTCTCCCCAATCCATGAGCCAAAGCTGGCCATACTGTTCAGGGAGAGGCAATGTCCTCGCCATTTGGAGCATCACAAGGAGCACCCCCCAAAAAGCGCTCAGCGCCCAGTGCCTCTCCCCCCATGAGTAGAAGGGGAACGTGGGTGCTAGGTGGGGATGACATACTGCCAGACAGACTGTCCTGGCGGAAGCAGAGCGCCACACCTCCCCTGTAAGAGACCCGTTAGCATGTGCAGGAGAAAGCCCTAGCAGGAGAGAGGCATACTGCAATTTCAGGTGGACAGCTCCAGGATCAATCGTGAAGCAAAAGATAGGAGCTAGAAAGGTTAACCCAAACGGCACAGGTCAAGGCGGAGATTCCTTACAGACGCAAGACTGTGGATTTTGGTATAAAACGGGGCTTGGTTCATCGCAGACCCCTTTTTTTTTTTTTTAATTTTATTTCTAGGAGAGAGAGAGAGAGAGAGACAGCGTGAGCAGGGGAGGGTCAGAGAGAGAGGGAGTCACAGACTGAAACAGGCTCCAGGCTCTGAGCTGGCAGTCAGCACAGAGCCCGACGCGGGGCTCGAACCCACGAACCGCGAGATCATGACCTAAGCGAAAGTCGGATGCTTAACCAACTAAGCCACCCAGGCGCCCCCATCGCAGACCCCTTTAAGAGTAGCAAACGGCTACCCTGGGGTAAGTTGTTCTTGCTGGGGATAACCCAAGAGGAAAAGGAAAGGGCCGCTGCGCGCCGCCGCCGCAAGGTGGCAGCAAAAACCCGCCAATGGCTCGCGGCGCGAGGCCTCCCGCCTCGGACCTGGTTTTACTTTTTGCCCGGGTTTGCACTCCACCTTCAGACGGGGTGGAGGGCTGAGCGCCCCGGCCAGGCTCTCCCGGAGCCGGAAGAGGAGCCTTCTTTGGGTATCATAAAGGCTCCTAACGTGGTGTCTGGAAACTTCTCGAGGGACTGGGGGAACGCAGGCCCCCTGACCCACTCCCCCCTGCCTTACCACCCTCAGGGAAATGGATCCAGTTCTCCCTCCCCCGCCCCCCCCCCAATCCCTGCTCTCTCTGCTGACAGGGTCAAGTCCAGGAACAGAGCTTTCCCAGTCACAGCTCAGGCGGCAACGTGAGAGCGAGTCTGGAAGCTGGGGCTTCCGAGGCTTGCGCCCTGACACCTGTCACGCCCAGCCACCCACCCTCGGCAGACACTTGCGGGCGCCGACACCCCCTTGCACAGACTCGCCGTGGTCACGGGGAGCGGGCTGAGAGCCGCAAGGTGCAATGGAAGAATCGGAGGACTCGGCGCGGAGAAACCGGAGTTGGACTTGGACTCATTCCATTTCTCTGGCTCTCTCTAATGGAAGCGCCGCTGCAGCCTGGAAAGCCTTCCTTGACGTCCCAGGGACTCAAACGGAAGACCCCGGCGCTGGGCCGCGGGCCTCCTCCGGGACCCGCCAGGAGGAGGACGCGCGGAAACGGTTTGCAGGCGGGTGCGCGCGTGGAAGTCGCGCGGGGCCGGTGGCGCTAAGACCAAGACTCTTTGGGCGCGGAGAGGCGCGCGTCCTGGGTGCCCGGCTTCATCTCTGACCCTCGGGGACCCCTCGGGCAGGTCCCCCTCCCACTCTTCTAGGGTGCTGGTCTCCCCAGGTCACTCCAGCTACTCCTCGAGGGCCCTTCAGGCCTGGGGCCTGCGACTCAAGCTTCCCCCCTTCCTCCTTCCCCTACCGCCCACTCGGAGAGGGTGTTACTGCGCAGCGGGACTAAAGCAGAAAGTGGTGGACTTGGGAGGAGACGTGGCCTGGGAGGGGACGGGTGGCCTGGGTAGGGGACGGGTTTCCCAACGAGGTGCGCCAGCCTAAATGGCTCTTGGGATCCACCGACAGACTCCTCTAAGGAGCATTGTGAACCACATGAGAGGCTAAAGGGCATAGTACTTCTGGAGAAATCGGGCAGCAGAGGATGAGATCTGAGACCAAGTCACAGATCCATAAAAAAGGGGGCAAACACTGAAATCATGCCATCGGGGAGCCCATAGATCTCCAACTAATCAAATCCTTCTCCATCTCTCCTTGAGAGTGTCTTTAACTGCTTCTGCCACCTTAGCTCAAACCCCGCTCCCTTCTTGCCTGTTCATTGGACATAGCCTCCTAACTGGCCTTCCGGTCACAGCCTCACTCCCTCCAACCATGTTTCTGACACAGAGCTCAGATGGCCACTGTAGCTCTCCATAAAGCTGCATTTGGCTCCCCAGTGCCCCTGAGATCAAGGCCACATAACTTGTCTGACCTTGTAGCTGACCCTCACTCACCCTTCTCTCAGATTTGATTACAAGTCTACTTAGGCAACCAGGCGCCAGCCACACGGCTTTGCTCTGGAACCGGAACCTTCTCCATGCCTTTGCGCCCTCTGTTCCAGCCTGGAATTTCCTCCAAGGAATCCAACTCATCTTTCTGGGCAAAGCCACCTCTTTGAGGAGCCCAGCCTGTTTCTACCCCCAAAGTTGTAATTAATCTTGACGCCTCCACTCTCCAGAACACTCTGTATGCAACTACACTGGGTTTGTTTGTTTTTCAGTGATGACTTTGACCATGCACTGGACTATGAGTAACTTGAAAGCAAAGCTTAACTGAGCTTCCCCCTACACCCCGGGGCCTTCTTTTTAGACTAAGCTGGATGTAGTCATACCCACAAGCACACATCTGTGTCTGGACACTGTTCCCTCCTCCTCGGGCACACCTGCAGGTAGATGTGTCCAGAGGTCTTGAAATAAATATTTCTCTTGCATCTCATGGGAATCTGTATGGCAGTCTCACTGAACACTCACCAAAGTTCACTCATACACACCCTTCACACTCAAACACACACCACGGAGTCCTATGCACTGTGAAGCATTGGTGGTTCAAAGTGAGGCTCAGTCCAATCTGGGAGAGGAACCCGCTGAAATCTCTCCTCATCCTTTGGGCTTCAGAGGAATGCCGGCGTGGAGCCCCTTGCCCCCAGCCTCTCTCAGGGCCAGTCCCTGTAGGAGGCACGTTTTGGTTGGAAAGTCCAAGTGCAGGCGCGAGCCCGAGTGTGCGCCCAGACAGGCAGAGCCTGAGGCGGCCGCTCCCGCCCTTTCCCACTCCCTCCTCTCTAATTTGCCTCATCTTGAGCTCTCAAAATAGGATCTTGGGAAAGTATTTCCTCTGCTACCGGGAGCCCACGGGCCAGAAAGATGGATTGGAAGGGGGCACCGGACGCACAGGCATGGCGGAGCATATGAAGATAGGGGCTGGCTGTGTGACAGTGGCCAAGTCCTGGCCCTCTCTGAGCTTCCCGTGTAATCAGAGCCGCCAACAGCTGAGACGTCAGTGGTGGCCATGGTCTGGATTCCATACGCCCACGTGTGTACTTGTGTCTGTCGGTCCGTCCCACCTCCCAGGCCGGCCTGGACGAGGCGAGGGCAGCGGCCGGGTCAGGCTGCAGAGCCGGAGGCGCGCACGCCCGTAATTAGCAGAGCGTTCAGTCATTAAGAATTTCTGTTTGGTCGCAAATTAGTTATAATGCTATATAGTCATCTCGAAATCCAGCAAACGAAAGCCAGTGCCGTCCTGGAAGGGCTTCAGGCAGCCCCGGGGCAAAGGCCCGGCTACCGCCTGGGGCGGCCCGGCACCACGGGGATCCCGGTGCGGAAAGGCGGCGCGGCGGGAGGAGCGGGGAGCCCGGCCCCGGGAGGCTGGGGTTCGGACGCAGCGCCTCCCAGCGGCCTGAAAGAGGAAAGACGGGGTCCGAGCCTGCGAAGCGCGGACAAAGGCCCAGCGCGAGCGCGCCGCGGAGGCGGGGGGGGGGGGGGGGGGGGGGGGGGGCGGAGCGGGGACTTGGGGAGCGCACCCCTGCAGAGCGGAGTCGGCCTCCTCCCGGCCCCCCGCCCCGGGGGCCTGCCTCCCACACACACAGCCGGGCTCTCGCTCACCTCTGGGCCTCGCCACCGCCTCAGACATGTTTGTTAGGTTCCTGGACCGCACACACTCTGCAGGGGTCCGAGAACTCCTCCCTGGCCCCGAGGCTCACCTCTTGCAAGCGGAGAAGAGCGGCCGGTGTTTCCTGATCTGTAGCGACCCCAGCCCCACCGCCCCATCCGTCCTCCCGCAGAGTGGCTCCCCCACCCCCCTGGGCGGGGCGAGCCCAGCCCGAGGAGATACAGACACGCAGAGGGGGCTATCTTGCCTTGCTTTCTTGCCAGCACATTCTGTACAGTCCTCTGTGTCTGAAGGGTTACACTCCGGCGGGCTAAGGCCCTTTCCTTTCCCAAAAAGAGTGTGGGCAAACTGATGAGAGTCGTGCGCTTATTTGTAACAAGTGGAGAGAGAAGGCTGGGAGCGCAGACGCGGCCTTGTTATGGAGGGGGGTATTGAACCTGTGTCTGCTACCGGAGGCCGTGTGTGCGTGGGGGCGGGGGGGGGCTGTGCGTGTCATGTGAGTGCAGTCGCATGTGGGGGTCCCTGAGAGTGCGGAGGGGGGGGCTGCTGCTGAATGCAGAGAGGGCACTTTCAGGGCGAGCCTCTTCTGGGCAGAGGGAGATGCCTGGGGACGCAGCATACTCCCCCCCCCCCGCCGCATACACTCGCAGCGCTCAGCTCACTTCCCAGGGCCCACCTGCCCTGAGCCTGTGCGCTCCCGGGCACTTCGTGGAGACTGAATTGTTCCGGGGCTCACAGCCACACCCTCTCCCCAAACAGGCTTGCGCTCCCCTCGGTGAGCCCAGGAAGCAGCTGCTCCCCAGTTTCCCTCCCCCTTCCTGTTCCTGTCTTCCCCACTTTTGACCTCAACCCTGCTCTCCTTTCTCTCTGTCTCTTTCTTCTCCTTTTGGTGTTTCTCTCTTCTCTACCATTTCTCTCCCTCTTCACTAGTCTCCCTGCCCTTCTTGCTCGGTAAAACAAATGTCCCTGAGCATTTGGTGCTAGATTATAAAAGGGAGGACCTCCCCCACTTTCCTGGCCGCTCCCAAGATCAGCTAGGTTTCTCTGGCGGTGTTTATCTAGTTCTCTTCCTATCTTTGGGGATCCAGCCTCCTGGTGTGTGTGTGTGTGCGCGCGCGCGCGCGCGCGCGCGCGAGTGGGTGAGGTTGGGCAAATGGGTGGCCTCCCAGTGCCTGGAGTGAGGCAACGTGGTTTGGGGGTTGTAGTGCCTCTGGGGGACCTTTCTATTACGTCTTTGGGTTGGCTTATGCATATTGTGTGTCCGAAGGCTTCCTCTTATGTATCCTGTGTGTTTGTTTTGGTGGATGGGGAGAGGCTGTGTTCTCCACTGTATTGATTGCTCATCTGCCCCCTTTCTTATACGTGAACTTTCGGCTAGCCCCTGCCATTA
Organism: Hyaena hyaena; assembly: GCF_003009895.1. Classification (NCBI taxonomy): domain Eukaryota; kingdom Metazoa; phylum Chordata; class Mammalia; order Carnivora; family Hyaenidae; genus Hyaena; species Hyaena hyaena. The sequence continues at coordinate 573,602 of NW_024080698.1, forward strand.
TATATAGCGGGCGGCACACTGAATTATTGGTGCCAATGCCGTTGTATGCAGACATGTTTCTTTCGCGGTGTGGATAGCTCTGGAGAGGGCGCAGTTGTGAGACAGGGCATGTTTGTGTGTGAATCTGTGCAATTTGCAGCGTGTGTGCCCTAGAGAGCGTGCCTGTGGGACGGAGGGAGGACGGAGAGTTCTTGTGTTTGCGGGTAAGGACCGAAGTAGAATCTGTATAGAGGAAACGAGAAAGGAGGCCCTTCGTTGTGTAGGGAAGGAGGTTTGTGGGTGACGGGAACCTGCTCCGGGGGTGGTGGGTGTATGAGGAAAGGGCGGCGTTGGGTTTGTGATGAAACGGCTCGGGGGTGAGGTGTGTGCATAACATGTGAGTTGAGGGGTCTGTGTGTTGATGATTGTGTGTGTGTGTGTGTGTGTGTGTGTGTGCGCGCGCGCGCACACACGCGCGGTGTGGCCCGTCGGCCTGGCTGTGCCAGCCTGCTCCTGTGGAGCCCCGCCCGACACTGCAGAGTTCAATCAGCCACTGCATGAATACACTCGAATGGAAAGTTGTGCTCAGCTGACCGGAGAAATCGGAGCCGGCCAGCACTGCTCCCCTCCTCCCTGGCTCCCTCCTGTCCTTCTTTGGGCCAGAGGGCCGCCAGGCCTACTCACCACACCGGGACAGAGGCGGCTAACCCAGCTGGGGCTGGGAGGGACGGCGGGGGGGGGGGGGGGGGAGGGGGGCAGACCTGAGCTCAAGGAGCTGGGGGCGCACACCCCCGAGGGCTGGGCGTCTCTCATCCTCAGTGCTTGGGCACGCAGGGGATAGGTGAGGGTGGGGGAAAGAGTCGATGCAGCCGGGGCTCCAGGTGACAGCCACACAAAGACCGAGGCAGAGACCTAGAGGGCCACAGAGGCACTGAGAGACAGGGAGAGGGACAGGAGACAGGGGCATCCACTGCTCAGGGAGGCCAAGTGCACCCAATGCGCCACAGGTCTGAGACTAGGCTTTGAGCTCCAGCAACTCTGGTGATGGACTAGGTCCAGAGTGTGCCTGGCTGGTCAGTCCTCTTTGCACAAGAAGCTGAGAGAGCCACTCTGCTGCCACCACCCACAGTAGGGTTCATGTGCCACCCCGATGTGGCCCAGTTAGGCGTGGGCCTGGCCTCTGCATGGCCTCCCTGGAGCCCTCCCTACACCCAAAGTCCAGCCAGCCCTGCCACCACCTCCAACCCGAGAGCCAGCCTGAACCAGCCGGGCTCCTACGCCTCCGATTCCACTATTGATCAGCATCCCCACCCCATGCTGTGGCAGCTTCCAGATCATTTCATTTTAATCAGCTGTACGTCTCACTTGAGATGATCAACTGTGTTGGCGCTGGGCCAGTTCTGTAGGATTTGAGGAGGGCAAGGGAAGGGGCGAGGTGGGGTCGCAGGACCAGAGCCCCAGCAGAAGGGCAAGGAAGAAGCGGTGAGCAGGCTGGAAGGGGTAGCCTGGCCTCTCTAACCTCAGTCAGGCAGCTGTGAGAGGCCAGTGACTTTGGTACAGATTTTTCCAGCTTGGCTTCCCATTCGGCAGCTTCAGCCTTCCCGTGCAAATCCTGGATTGCCATTGTTTTTCCTTGAGGGAGGCAGGAGTCAGAGAATATCCCCAGGTTGGCAGTTACTCTTGAAGCCCCTTATCCTCAGAGTAGGCAGCCCAGGTACCCAGAGGCCGAGCGCGCACAGGGAAGACTCAAGTGCTCTGGCTAGGGCACCAGGCGGACGTGCGCCGTGCACAGAGCAGGGTGCACACGGAGGAGGGGAGCCCACCCATGGGCTGTCCCGGGGCCAGACAGGCAGGAGGGATGATTAATGTTGGGGCCTGCTTGCCCAGCCTCACAAGGCTCACGGGAGTGCACACACCAGTACATACTCTCTCCCCAGGGCACAGTCCACAGGGTTCCCAGGCTGTGGGGGGCTGGGCACGGTGGTTACACTGGCTTCTCCCCCAGCAGGGTTTCAGTGGGACGCCACCCTCGCCACCCTCGAGCTCTGCCCTGGCTGCCCCTGGGATGTTGACTGCCTTGGCCATGGCTTTAAGGGACCCAGAAAGAGAATGGGCAGGCAGCCCATAAAAGGAGAGATCTGGCTGGAAAGGGGCCTCTTTTCTCTCACTCTCATATTTAAAGGGGCAGGGGCCAAATCCAATGTCATATTGGCAGTGACGGGGTAAAAGGCAGACCGAGAAGCCAAAGGGCCCAACTCCCTTCTGCCCTCTGGCCACAGTGTGCCAGTGATGACCCCTGCCCCCATTCCCTAAGGGCAGAGGAAGGTCAGTTAGGGGTGGGCAGCCTGGGAATCCTACCCAAGGGTTGCCTAGAACAAGGGAGTCCACCGGAATGGAGACCCACGAGACACGTGTCCACCGCACGTGGGAAGGCGGCCCTACACACGGCATCCTATAGTTGTCCCGGAGCCACGTCGCAGAGCTAGTTACACAGGAACTGCCCAGCTACACACAAACACTTACAATCTAGGCAATATAGAAGGAAACACACACTGGACACACTGACGCAGTATACGCACATGTGCAGCAAACATGTGCATGCGCACGCGCACACACACCTTTATACGCAGACCCTGGTTGCACGGTGGAACCCCAGCATTCAGAATTGCACACATCCTCACCACTTACAACAAGCACTCATACCTCTCCTGCAGAGAATCTGTAGATGAGGCCAGAAAGTGCAGAGTAGAGTACTGGTGTTTGTACAGACCTGAGTAGAAACACAGGAGATGAGAGCGAGCGATGGATGCTAGATAGGAAGACAGAAAGGTAGCAGGTGACACCCAACAGAGCCTAGGCCCCCAAAACTGAAGGTTGCTATAGGGTCTGATGGCCTGTTTCCTGCAGTGGCGAGAGAGAAATGGGTACTGGATACTCCCAACTTGCTTTCTTTCTCTGGTATGTTGAGAGAAGGAGGCATTTTAACTCCCCGAGTTTATCCTCTGTCCCCAGACAAAAAGGCATCTGCCCCCTGGGTCACCAGTCAGAGTCCCTCCAGGAGTCACTTTCCATCAGTGCCACCCCTTTCCTTGACCCATCAGTTCGCTCTGGTTGGTCAGTCGGGTAGGGTCCATCCAGAACCTCTAAACTGTCTGAGGCAGCCCCTTCTGTGGATTTCAGGCCCAAGTTCTGGGTCAAGTACATTTTAAAAAGCAGGTAGGGGACGGAGCCCGTCATCTCAGGCATCGTGTTGTGTACGAGAACAGAGTCTCAAGCTGGGTAGAATCCAGCGGCTCCTTCCCAAATTCGTGCCACCTAGGTCAATAGTGCCTGAAATGTGGCATCATGGGGCATGTTTCCCAGGGCCAGTGAATGCCTGCAGAGAGTCTAACACTTCGCGCCAGGCCTCAGAACTTGGAAGCTCTCGAGGTCCTCTGGATGCCCTGGGTCTAAGTAAGGACACACACGGACACCTTCCCCCGCAGGCAAGCTTGTCCTGGGCCCACTTGCGCGCACAGGGGACCAGTGGGCCTGGCGGCCTTTCTGCCCAGCCAGGCCCTGTTGTAAACCCCGTGGTGAGACAGGGGCTGGGGACAAAAGGAAATCGGAAGTCAAAATTAGTTTGGAACCGGTCGAGAAATTCCAGGCACGTTTCTCCCTAATCCTCCTCCCTTTGGAAATTAGACTTTCAAGTGAAGGCAAGTTTTCTGAAATTACCTCTTTGGCTCCTCGGGCGCAGGCTGGCCTGGCCCAGAGCGGCAGAGGCTCAGCGAGCCGCTCCATGACAGGGAAGTGTGGGGGCTGGCGTGGGGCGGGGAGGCCCGGGGCCCGCGGGAACCTGGTTAGCAAAAGGCGGTGGGTTTTCGGTTTTCGTTTTAAAGTGTAAACCAGCTGAAATATCTTAGGGGCTGGAGAGAGACGCCACTTGATCCCAAAAGACAGGAAGAAATTTCAAGGAGACCGATGGAGGTCCGTAAGCAAGTCAGACGGTCACACTGAGTGGTGAGGAGAAGGTCCATCACGATTCTAGGCCCTAAACTCCTCAGACTCCCTCCTCCTTTGCTCTCTCTACCCTCCGGACCATGGCTATCGTTGCCAACCACCCCCCCTCCACCCTACAGAAAGAAGATAAAGGCTGTCATCTCTGCTCTGGATAGGTGAACGGTCGGCTTGGTGACCTTCTGTGTTCGCCCTTAAACACACACACACACAACAACAACAACAACAACAACAACAACAACTACAACCACCACCGAAAGATGTCAAACACACCCTCAAAGCCGCACAAGGGCCGCAGCAGGCTAGAATCGCTGCGGATCTCGGCCTGGCATCTCTGCTGAAGAAACCCGCCTGAGCCCCCCTCACCCCCACCCCCTGCGCCCCCGGAGCCTTTCGTTCAGGATTCGGCTTCGGTTCTTTTCCGAAGGGCATGCTCCCACCTTCCCACCACCCCGCCCCCACCTCCTTGAAAAAGCCCATACCCAGCCTTAAAATTCTGCCCCAGCTCCAGAGTCGCAGTTCGAGCGGAAGTGCAGGCCAGGCGCTGCGCCCCGGGGCTGCGCCCGGGGGCAGACAAAAACACCAGTCTCCCAGAGTGATAAGAAAATGGAGAATACTGTATTTGCTTTAGAAAGTTTTTACATATAGATAAACACGCAGTTCAGATAACAGTAAAAGCGCCCTACGGGGAGTGAGAGAGATCTCCAAAGCAGCTAAGAAATACTTGGAATAGCTTTTGCATAAGAATACTACAGTCTCACTCTCCGCTTCTGCTAGCGACCGGGGTCCCTCGGCCTAACCCAGCCCGCCACGCCACGCCTCGACTGCCGAGTCGACGCCAGGAACACCCAGTGGGAGGGGAACCCCCAAAAGGAAAGAGACAGGTGAACGGGGGGGGGGGGCGGAGGCAGGGGGGAGAGAGAATGAAAAAGGAAGACGAGAAAAAGCAATATCATATACAGGCAATTTCTACACATATATTACAAACTGGGAAAATGACTGATCATTAAGATATACATAATTCATATAAAATTTTGAAATAAAAATAAAAATCTGTTACAGTCATAACTATTCTTTTTCCACATTTATAACCAGTACCCACACAGGCAGTGACAGAGTAGAGAGAAAAAGGTGCTTACGAAGAAAATGATTGTCTGCTGAACAAAAAACAGAAGATTGCATCTTGTTTGACCAATACTTGGACTTAAAAACAGAGAAAGAAAGAGAGCGAGGGAGGAAAAAAGAGAGAGCGAGCAACAAAAGGCGAGAAACATTTGCTATTTCCCTCTCGAGGAGTTCTTTTTTTTTTTTTTTTAACAAATTCCGAACGGAGATGGCGGTTTTATTTTTTTTTTTCTCTCTTTTTGTCTGTTTTGCTTTTGTCATCTTGTCGTCGTGGTGGCGGTCGGTTTTTGTATAGTCGACTCTTTTTAAATCGTTTTAAACTAGAGAGAATATTTTCCCAGATACAAATAAATCGTCATGCAGGTGGGGTGCCGGGTCCGTGGGAACCGAAAGGAGAAGCCGTGCTTGTCCTAGAAAGTATACAATTGTCACCTCTTTTATGCTTTCTGCCCGCAACATCAGCGTTTGTGACTGTCTGTCGGCGTCGCGGTCCTTTGGGGTGGCCGTGGTGGTGGATGGTGGTTGGGGTTGTTGATAGTTTGCGTTTCATTTGTTATCTTTTCTTGGTTTTGAATATACTTTTGGCTGGGGTGGACGTATGTGTACGTGTGTGTGTATGATGGTGTATCCTGATTTCGGTTTGCTCTGGGGATGGAGGAGGAAGAGGAGGAAGAGGAGGAGGGCGAGGAGGAGGCGGAGGGGGAGGAGGGGGAGGGGAGGAGGGCGGCCTTGGCTATCATACATCACATTCCGAGTCGCTGGAGGTTACCGAGAGGATGGAGGTGCCGGTGTCCGCGCGCTCCGTCAGGCTGGACACGCTGGTGGTGGGGCTGGCCGCCGTAGACGGCGACTCTGCCGAGCCGTGCGTGGGGCAGCCGGGCTCGGCCAGCGAGCGCATGCCGCTGGGTCCGATGGCCTGGTGTTGCAGCCTGCGGGAGACAGAGAGCGGCACCAGCCCTTGACACAGAGGCCCCGCCACCGAGCTCCGTCCAGCGGCCTCCCCGCGGCCCCGGCCCCGCGCCCCTGGCCACCACCCCGACTCTGCTCTCTGCGCTCGTTACTTCGCGCCCCACCCCAAGCCCCCGGCTGCTCGTGGGCCGCCGCGGAGCCTCCCCGGCGCGGGGGCTCGGCTCTCCTCTCTCCTTCCCGGGGCTCCCTGGAGCTTCCCATAGCTTCCCAGTTCGGAGCCGGGCCCAGAGGAGAGGTAGAGCCCGAGGCCGGAGGCCTGGGGAGGCCTCCGGATGCCGCGTCCCGAAGGGGCTCAAGTCGGAGACGGACAGGGTGCCCCGTCCTCCCCCGGCCCTTGGGTCTCTTCAGACTGGGCCGGCTGCCGGGCGCGGGGGGTCCCCGCAGGGCCTCCTGTCCCAGCTCCCCACCAAACGCGCCCAGAGCTGCGGGGTGATCACCCGCAGCCTCTCCCGAGTAGGACCCGCGGGCTCTGCTCTCTGGATCCCTGCGCGCAGCGCAGGAGCAGGGGAAGGGAGAACCGAGAAGCCGGAAGCGGAAAAAGTGGGGAAGAGGAGCCAGAGAGAAAGGAGAGAAGAAGGCAGGGGCGGGTGCAGAGCGGTCTCGGTCTGCCCCTGCCGCACTGGGCCGCCGCCGCCCGAGCCTCGAGTCTCTGAGTTCCTCCGAGGAGGCCTTCCCCTGGTCCCGGGGAGCTCCCCCTCTCGGGCGAAAACCTGGCTCTCCGGGCAAGGGTGAGGGGGCGCGGGGGTCAGGCCCGGGCCACCGATCGGCAAACACACCGGCTCACTCCGGGAGCTCACGCCCGGCCTCCAGCCCCCGGCAACCGTCAGCAGTGGGAGCTCTGCTCCCTGTGGTGCCTCGGGCCCAGCGCCTTTGCGCGCCAGGGAGGGACACAGGCTCCTTACCCGGGCTTTTACCCAACTTCCTCCTATCCCCCTTCCCTCCATTCCTGGCCCCTTCCTCCTCCCTCTTTCCCTCTAGTTATTTTTCTCCCGACTTCCCCCAGGCCCAAGGCCGCTGACCCGTCAAGCCCAGCCAACTTTGAGACTTTGCGGCTCCTGGTGACTTCCCAAGTTAGTGTACCAAGGGGATGCTCCTTGACTGAGGCATGAGGGCCAACACACACACACACACACACACACACACACACACACACACACACACACACACACACAAGGCCTCTCTGCTCCCAGCCTGATTTTCCTGCTCCCGGCCAGGCCGTTTGCAATGCTGGGGGAAGAAGGCCTGCTCCACGGTGGCCACCGACCTTTTTCGTTTTGCGGCAGACCCAGGTTCAGTTTCCTTCCTATGACACTGTGGATTCCTCCTGGGTTTTTGCAATGCGTGGAAATGAGAACCGGATGGCAAGGACTGCTTCCCTCCCTTCCCGGTCCGTAGGCTCCCGAGCAGTGCCCAGCGGTGGAAGGGCTGAGCAGGTGGGAGGGTGCAGCGCAGGGCTACCGCACCCAGGGCTGGGACCGGGGGCCGTGGGCACTCAGGACCTCCCTCTCCCTCTCTCTCTCTCTGTCTCTCTCTCCACCCTGCCGAAAGCCCCTCTCCGACAGAGCAGTCAATAATCCCCCTGCCCGTCCCTCTGCTGCGCGTCTGGGCAAGTGGAAACTTTCCTCCAACTGGCCAGGGGGTCGAGGCTTCTCGCGTGCTCGGCAGCCATTGGCACCCTGCCCCGCCCGCCGCCCGCATCTCGACCCCTCTCTCCCTCCCCGGCCCGCGAGCCGCGGAGCCAGGCCGCGCGGGCCCGCCACTGACCTGTTCTTGGCCGCCGCGGCGCGGTCGCGCTGCCTCCGGTTCTTAAACCAGTTGCCTACTTGTGTGGGAGTGAGGCCGGTGGCCTGGGCCAGTTCGCGTTTCTTGCTGGGGTTGGGGTAGGGGTCCTGCAGGTACCACTCCCGCAGCAGGCTCCGAGTCCGCTCCTTGAAGCAATGCGTCTTCTGCTCGCCGTCCCAGATGGTGCGCGGCAGCGGGAACTTCTTGCGCACGCGGTACTTGTCCACCGGGCCGAGCGGGCGGCCGCGCAGCTTCTCGGCCTCCTGGTAGTGCGCCTCGAGCCACATGGCCTGCAGCTTGCCGTGAGACTCCTTGGTGAACTTGTGGTTCTCCAGGATGTGGTAGAGGTCGCGGAAGTTGCCCGTGTGGAAGGCGACCACGGCGCGCGCGCGCAGGATCGACTCGTGCTTGTTGATGGCCTCGCACGCCCCGGGGGCCACGGGCAGCGACCAGAGGAAGCGGCCCAGCCGCTCGATGTCGCCCGTCTCCTCCAGCGTCTCGCAGACGCTGGCCACCTGCTCCGGCGAGAAGTTGAGGGTGGGCAGCTGGAACATGGACAACTCTTCCGGGGGGGCCCTGGAGCCGCCGCCGCCGCCGCCGCCGCCGCCGCCCGCTCCGCCAGCACCGCCGCCGCCCGCGCCGTTCCCGCCGCCGCCCGCGCCGCCGCCGCCGCCCGCGCCGTTCCCGCCGCCGCCACTCGCCAGAAGTAGGGAGCGGTGATGAGGATCGGCGAAGTTTGGCAACAAGAAGTGGGAGGAACAGAGGTCTAGGGGGGAGCGGAATACCATGGACTGACCTGAGAGGAGAGGAGAAAATTCAGGGAGAGGAAGAGAGAGGGGAGGAAGAGGAGGAGAGGGGCGACGGGGACCAGGAGGAGGGAGAGGAGAGGGGGGAGGAGGAGAAGGAAAGGAGGGGGGAGCGGGAGGAGGAGGAGGGGGAGGAGGAAGGGCGTAAGGGACACCCACACCCCACACACATCCACACACACACACACCCGCGCAGCCACATAGAGAGGGAGGAAGGAGAGCGGCCCGGTGCGCGCGCGCAGAGAGAGAACCCGAGACAGAGAGGGAGAGGGGGAGAGAGAGGGAGAGAGAGAGAGAGAGAGAGAGGGAGAGGGAGAGCCAACCACCGCCGAGTCAAGATTCAGCGATTCCACAGCAATCGCCCTAATGACAACAGCCTCATAATATCTCCCCTAAATCCACAGTGAGTGCAGCATTGAAACATTTTGTTTCGCTTTTCTATTGGTCTGCGGCGTGTCGTTGTGGCGTTGCCACGGCAACCGCTGCCAATCACTGTCAGCCCTGCCAATCAATACCGAGAACGTAAGGACGGTTTTACCACTTAGCCAGAGTGGGGGGGAGGGGGAGAGGAGAGAAAGAGGGAGAAGGGGGAGAAAGAGATTTTTTTTTTTAATCTTTGCAACTCTTAATCTCGCCACTTCTCTCTCGCTCTCTCTCGCTCTCGATGTCTCTGAGCTCCCTTCTTCCCTCTTCCCCCAAAGAAGTTGATCCAGAAATTCAAAAAGCTGTGGGCATAGAGTTGTTGAATGGGATGTGCAATTAAGGGGGGGGGATTTTTGTGGGGGAAGTAAGAGGCTCCCCACGCAGCCTGAAGGCCGAAGGGCAGCCCTCACGGAGAGGCCGAGGGCCAGCCGAGCAGGCACGGTTTGCACACGGTGTGGTGTGGACGTCGGGCTGTCTCTTTCTGCCCATGTGAGCACTAATACTGGTGAGGAAGAAAGAACAGATGAGATCATGGGGCCCACCGCAGGCTGACCCTGGCTACGTCGGCGGGTTTCCTGGATTTCGGGGGGCACCTGACGCCTGAGAGGCTGAGCTCAGGCCCCAGGGTGTTGGAAGCCGCCCTGGCCTCCCACGTCCTGGATCACCGGCCACGTTTCCCTCAATTGCATCTGCACTGGATTCCACCCGTTTCTCTTTCCTCGCTCCTGGTCAAGGAGACTTGATTTCCCTTATTGCCCTGTATTATAAAATGCCAGCACAAATAACAGTACACTTCTTTTTACCTTGAAAGGCAAGCCACGTCTTTGTTTGCCCCTAGACTTCAGCTGTGTCTCCTGGGAGCTGAGAAGTCTGGAACCCTCTGGAACCGCCCCCCCTCCCCCCACATGCCTGCTACCTCCGCTCCTCCAAGGAGTTCTGGACTTGCCTATCAGCCCCAGAAGGACAATCAAACTTTGGAGGCCTCCCCAAAGAGGCGGATAGGCCTGAACATTGCATGCTTGCTCATATTGTAAAGAAACAAAAAATAATACAACTAATTTGTCTAAGCAAAGTAACATCACAAGCCTAAAACAGACCCCACCAGGCCCATAGGATAGAGAGAGCCCTCCCTCCCTCTGGCCACTGCAACCCCCCTCCCCCACTCCCAGGGGCGGGTATGGGTATTTTATTCTAAGGTATGTTGCTTTTAAGAAGATGTAATCAGCATCTTTAGCGGGGCCTCCCTTTGTGAGGCCTCTGTAACTATGGAAGTGTGATTTACGCAGATTTGTCGGGGTCAGAGACGTCTTTCCCCTGAGCACTGTGTATATTTAGACAGGCCTCGGTTTGGTGTTAAAAAGTGTATATTTTGAATGAGTTCACACACAGTAGCCAACAATGCCCACATTGTCGGCCCGTGTACAACGCGTATTGAAACGGAGCGTCCAGACTTCAACTAATCTGCCCTCAATAAAGCTGAAATAATTATCCTAAGCTGCCTTTCCAGAAGAAAAATCATTGAGGAATTCAAAACTCTTTAAAAAAAAAAAAAAGATCTTTTCTACATTCCGATGCAGATCTGGGGGCGAGGCAGAGTCCACACCACTTTGGAGATCTCAATGAGGGAGGAGAGAAAGAGATTGAGCGAGAATTTAAATGGGAAACCTAACGTGACTAGGGCTGTGAGTGTCCCACCCCCTAAACCCTGAGCTCGGGCCCTGCTTAGGCCTTGACTCCCGCGGAGCGAGGCCTCCTGGACAGAGAAGTGCAAGTTGCCCTCGGAGTCTCTGCTCTGGCAGGGAAGATCTGGACGGGGCGTGGGGGCCCATACAGCCTGGGGCAGCCGAGGGTCGCAGGTCCTAAACCCCAAGACAGAGACAGAGAAATACTGGCTCAAAGGGAAGACCCGCCAAGGCCCGCTTCGGGTGATCTCTCCCCTCCAGCTATCATGCCTCCAACCGTGAGTCCTTTTCCGTTCGGCTTCGAAGCTCTGGGCGGTCGTTCACTGCGGGCCCAGAAAGAGCCCTAAGGTTGGGACACAAAAACAGACGCTTCATCTTTTCTTCCCGATCCCTTTCTCTTGTAGGGGAAGGATTATAGGCTGAGGGGTGGGAGGGGGAAGGGGCAGGAGGAGGAAGCGGGGAGGGGGGGGAGGAAGGAATGAAAAAGGGGAGGGGAGTGGGTATTGTGCCGCGTGTGGGGGGAGAATTCCTACGGGTGGGTTTCCGAATATTGTGTTCAACTTTTTGAAAGCAGCTCGTGACCCCGAAACTGCATCCCCTGGAGCCGAGGACCCAGGCGCCGGGCGGGCGGGTGAACCCAGCCAGTCCCCTCCCCGTCCTCACAACCCCCGCCTCCGGGTGGGGGGCGACCCGGCCTCTCCCGGGCGCAGCCCGGCCAGGCCAGCCCCGGAGGGAGGCTGGGCAGGTGCCGCGGGCTCCGCCGAAAAGTGCGGAAATGGAAGAGCGTCGCCACTCACGGAGAATTGAGGCAAACGGGGCCGACACTCCGCTCGGCGACACCCCTGCCCCCAGCCCCGGCCCGCGGCGCCCGCAGACGCGCCGCAAATCGCGCGCTGGGGTGGCGGCCGCGCCTCGGGAGTGCAAAGCCCGGCGGAGGGCGGCTGCGAGGCGCGCAGCTTTGTGCGCTGGGACAGAGCCGGGCGCGGCGGGGCGGGCGGCCGGCCCGGGCTGTCAGAGACGCCCCGCGGAAGCCAGCTCCGCGGCGCCCAGGGAGCCCGCCTGGCGGCCCTGCGGCCGCCAGCGCCTCTCCGCCCTGGTCCGAAGCACGGTGTCCGCCTCCCGGAGCCGGTAAGTTGGGAGTCCCGAGAGCTGGGTGCTGGGGGGAGGCGGGGCGGCGTGTCTCCCGCGCGGGCGACTGGACTGGCTCCCGCTGGAGCTGGGGGTGCAGGCTCCGCGGGGTCCCGGTCTAGTAGGTCCCACTGACCGTGGAGGGGGGAGGGGGCTATGGGTCCCCCCAGAGCTTCCCCTCCCAAATTCCCAGGCGCTGCGCGTTGGAGAGGGGGCGTAGGAGCAGAAGGACCTCGGGTTCCGGGGCCCAGGCGCCTTTCACGCCGCTCCGGGGGCCCGAGGCACTGGGCAGAGCCAGGGAAGGGAGCTGCGCTTGGGGGGGCATCTGGAGGGGGTGGCGCGCAGGCGGGCGGCCCCAGCACCCTGGGCCTCTCAGAGCGGGCAGATCCGGATGCATGGGTCAGCCCTCGGGGCCTGTACTTCTCCCCTGCCCTCTGGCCGCTCCGACTCCCGGATCTGGGACTCGGAGCCCGTACAGGCCGAGGTCACAAAATTGCCACCGTCTGTCTGCTGTAGTCCTGGGCCAGGCAGCCGGCAGGGCTGCGCACAGGTGGTGCGGGGAGAAAGGGCGTTTGAGCCAGAGAGTGTCTTTCTCGTACTAGGACCTACTGGGCACTTATCGACAAAACCAGCCCCGACCCCAGCGGACTCAGGTCCCCTGGGAGAGGTGTCGGAGAGACCCACTTCGCGTTTGGCGTTACCGGGAAAGCCCAGAGGTCTGCAAGCCTCCCGGCTGGAGCAACTGCACACGTTCGGCCCTGCTCAGCTCCCTAAGGCCGCTTCGTCCTGGGGGGCAACGGCCCTTCCGGCCCCCAGGACGTCGGGAGGCGCCGGCTGGCCCAGTGGCCGGCGGTTTGGGCCTCCCCGCGAGCAGCAAACTGAGGCGCTAGGCGCCGGCGGCGGAGGAGGGCGCAGGGGAGCGCAGCACGTTGGCGGGGAGGCCGAGAAGCCCTTCAAGGACCCCGATTACTTTCCTTTGAATGAAAAACAACAACAACAACAACAACTGCTCCCTCCCTGCGCCTCCGCCGCCCCCCCCCCCCCCCCCCCCCCCCCCCCCCCGCCTTAGCCTCCGGGGACCCGCGCTCCGAGCAATTGTCGCTCGGGACAGTAAACACAGCTCAGTTGCCTCAACTTTCTCCGCACATAAAAGTTCCTGGCGTGCGGGGAAATTTGAATATTTGATCAGCCCCTTTGAGTGACCCTCATTAGCTTGGCGCCCTGCTAAGGCTCCGGCATTGCAAGAAAGCTGCTGGGCCCGGCATTTGTATGCCTTGTTAGCGCTGCTTAATGAAGCTGCCCCGACGGCTCAAAGGCGGCCTCCGGGGCCGGCGCTGCGCACCTCTCGGCACCCCACTCTGCCTAATGAGCCCCACCGCCCGCCGAAGGCCTCTTCGCCCCCCACATCCTCAAACAAGAGAGGTTTGGCTCAGTCTTGGGCGACCGCACCTCCCACTGCCAGGCCCAGGAGAGTGTGCCCAAACCGGTCCCAGCTGGCTGTAGTGACCCAGCTCCAAGAGAGAGAGAGAGAGAGAGAGAGAGAGAGAGAGAGAGAGAGAGATGGGAGACATCGGGGTTGTGAGTCCTTTGGGCTGGGGAGGAGGGTCGTGGCCTCAGGTTCTAGTCCAGGGAGGACACTGCCAACTCTCCTGAGAGAGGGCCAATTTCAAACCATTCACCTGGGCTCCTTTAAGGATGCATTGGACTAATGTTGGGGTGGCCGAGGGCAGATGTCCAGGGGTCACTTTTCCATCCCCCTCCCACACCAAGTTCCTTTGGGCTCCACTGCCCAGGAGGCTGCCTATGTCTTAGCAGGGATCTCCTTAGGAGAACCAGAACTGTGCTAGGGATTGCATTTGAGCAAGGGCACGCACGCTCAACTCTTCAAACCATCACTGCCCCTCCGTCCACAGACCCCAAAGGGTCAAACGCAGTTGGCACTACGTTCAACTGGCCCCCTTCCCCCAGAGAACCATGCCTTCTCTGGTGTCTCTTTAATCATGCTCCCAGCCCCGTGGGAAGCCGAGAGAAAGCACTTAAAAGCAGGGCCACTCTGTCCAGCACCAACTGGCTGTTAAGACAAGATGGGACTGAAACAAGCCTGAAGGGGAGGAAGAAAAGGAGACTTTGGAAGGAAGGGGGACCAAAGCCACCATCCACTTCCCCCTTCCTCAGCGGGGCAAGTGACATGGTTGGCCGGCGAGGCTAAGGAGGCCCACTAGAAGTTGTTTCAGTTTTCCGAAAAAGGAGTGGACTCCCTCTCTGCCCCTTCCCAGGCCCTTTCCCCCGGACAGTTGTCACTACAGGTCCCTCCTTGCGCACCCAGTCCTTGGGCTTTGGAGGGGGGATTAATGCACTGGGCTTGGGAAACAGGCTTCTCGCAGACCCCCGTTCTTGGGACTTCCAGAGGTGCCCCCCACCTCATGCCCACAATCCCTCAGGTACAGCAGGTAGGCCAGGTTGGTAGCCTCAGGATGGTACCCCAGGGTGACGACCTCTAGGAATGAGTGGCGCCCAGCCAGCCCTCACCCTCTGCCAAAAGGCCAGCAAGGCCCTGGATGGCAGTGCCTTCGAAGTCCATCTGGCCTGCTCCTTTCTTTCCCCCAGCTCAACTGGCATGCCCCGCCCCATTTCCCAGGCCACGACCCCCTAATTTAAGCCCAAACTGACGATCCTTAGGGGTCATCTCTGCCCTGGGGAGGATGGTGCCTGGGCCTTGATCCATGCAAAGGGCAAAGGTAGGAGCGGGCACGCGAGGAATGAACGATGTTGGAGAGAAAGAGGACCTGAAACGGGGTAAAACTCAGTCCTGTGGCCCCAAGGCCAGGCCCACCGACTGCTCAGGGGAGGAGGTGAAGGGAGGGGGCTAGGAGTCCGCAGGCTTCGGTCGGGGCAGCGGGGACCTAAGGCGTCGGCGTGGGGGGCTAGATCCAGAGGAGAGGGGCGGGGAGGCGGGGGTCGGGGGAGCGCGCAGGACGGAGGAGGGGGGTGCGGCTCTTTAAGAGCCACACCGCTGGCAGGAGAAGCGCGCGGCCCGGTGCTGGTAGCGCATTGACCCCGAAGGGGAATTAGCGGGAAGGGAGCGGCCGGGCTCCGCCGGCTTTGTCCGGGGGCGACCAGAGAGGCCGAGGCACAAGAATAAGGAGCGACCGCGTCGTGAAAGGCCGCGCCGAGGCGGCGGCGCTGCAGCTCTTGACTTCTGAGCAGGGCTTAGAAAGCTTGTCCCGGCTTAAGCCGAACTGCGAGCGCTGGGCCCTGAGCGCCGAGTCCGCGGGCTCCGAGATCCCCGGCCTCGGAGCCACGGGATGAAGGGACCCGGGATGGCCGGGAACCTGGCAAAGCTGCTTTGGGCTCTACAGCTCCCTGACCCTAGCGCGGAGCTGCCAGCCTGACTGGCCGCGCCGGGGCAAGGCCAGAGAAAGAATTTTCTCTTTCCAACTTCGGGTTTTGGTTTTGTGTGTCCACTTGGAGCAGCTCCGGAGCTGGACGACCCCAAATGGATTCCCAACAGGTGGCCGGGTAAGTCCATTTGAAAATTCTGGTCATCCTATCAGCTCCCCCTTGGCCTCCTTCCTTTTTCCCCCTCCCAGGTCCCCCCTACCCCACCCCCCGGGCCTCCCCGAAATCCCTGTGCTCCTTCCCGGGGTAAAGGCAGGGAGAAGGGTGGTAGTGGCGATGAGAGGCGCCCTCTCCTTGGGGGTCCTCTGTCCTCCAGCTTCAGCTCAGGATCGCTGGCTGGCGGGCCCCGCGAAGCTCCACCCAGTACCTTAGCTCCGTTGTGGGCCCTGATACCTCAAGGTGTGCGTGTGGCAGGGGGTGGGGGAGGTTGAGTAGGGGAGGGCACGCCGCAGCATCTCACCAGCAGAGACGACAGGAAGGGGGCGGGGGACCCCGTGGCCCGGCGGCCTTTGTGTGTGGGGTTAAGGCACAGACCCAACTCTACACCCTCTTTTATGCGAGACCCGGGATCCGGCCCGGGGGAGCCCGCGCCGGCTGTACAATAGCCCGCAGAAGGGCTTCTTGGCAGCCGGGGGTGGGGACGGGGTGGGGGAGGTGGAGGGGGCTAGCGGCGGGAGGAGGGGGAAGCTGAGAAAGGCAAAGGCAAGAAACCCCGGGCGTCCGAGGGAAAAGTCGGAAAATGTCCTCGGAGCGCGCGGGAAACCGAGGCGCGCGCGCGCGCGCTCGCGGGCGCACATCCTCTCTGTCACCCACTCTTACACGCGCATTCACACCCACTCCACGCAGGTAACCCACGCACGCGGACCTCGCAAGTGCCGGGTCGCCAGCCTCCGCGCCCAAGCGGAGCCGCGAGCCGAGCCGCCCTCCTACCTCCCCAGCTCCCCGGCTGTCAAGAGCCCTTCCGCGCGGCCACCGGGCCGCCGGTGCCCGGAGAAGGACTGGGGGAGCTGCGCGGGCCCCCAAGGCTGGGGCTCTGGGAGGATCTTACCTGCCGAAAGGTAAGGGAAGCCGGGAGCAGGAAGCAGCGGCGGATAAATATTCATTAGGAAGTGTAAGTGTCTCCTTTTAAACCTCGCGGCGCGCGCTCTCGCTCCTCTCTCTCTTTCCCTCCCTCCCTCTGTCCTCTTCTGAGGCTCTCTCCCCCTCTCACTCAGCCTCCCCCCCCCTTTCCTGCGAAATGCCGGGTGGATCCCCGTCTAGCTAACCTGTTGGGAAGCCTGAGCCCTGGGCAGCGCCTCCACAGCTGTTTGCCTTCGCTCTTGGGGAGCGCGTTCCCCATCCACCCTCCCTCCTCTCGCCCAGCCCCTCACCCCTCCTAAATTACTACATCATTAGCTTTATTTTCCGGCGTGGGGGGGGGGGTTGGTAACGGCACAGCCCGACGCAGCTCCTCAAAGCAGGGCGAAAAGCCGGCGTTCTCTGAGTCTGCCCCAACCCCATCCCCACCCAGTCTCTTTCTTTTTTTCCCCTCCGGCCATCTCCACCTCCATCCTGGATCAGCCCAGCTTCCCCAGCCTTCCTTCCCTTGCCGCCAACAATCTAGATCCCCGGCTGGGTGGGCAATGAGATGCCAGGTCTGTAGGTTCAAGCGCGCCTTTACTGGAACTTCACCCTGCAGTGGGTGTGGGGGTAGTTCTCTGAGTCCCCCTTTCCCACGTAGGTTTTATAGCTTCACCCTGAGTGGGCACCTGGGCATCTTAGGTCTTAGGATCAAACCACGGGGCGCACTTTCAGGGCCTCTCCTTGCCAGGCCTCAGGACCCCCGGGCCATAGCCTTTCGGTCGGGCTTGGGAGGCCGCGTGGAAGGTGGGGGAGCGGTGGCCTCACTTTATGCGATTGCGCAGTAGAGACAGACCCATCGACTGACGGACTGACAATGGCCTTCTACAACAAACTGACCTGAAGTTAGGCGCGAGTCCGCATCTTTCTCCCTCACGTTCACGAGAAAACACATCAACAGGACTCCAGGGCCGCACGTCCCCACAGGACCCCTCTGTGCCTCGCTTGCAGCCGCAGGCGGGCACACACACCCCCGCATCCCCACCCCCGCACGCACCCGGGCAGCGCTCCAGCGGCCCCGGAGACTAGAAGGCGACAGGGCCGGCAAAGCGGCTCCCAGCAGAGGCGTACGTCGCAAGCCTGCTACCGGACGACCTCGGCCACCCTTCTCCCCACTCCAGCCCCCTAGACCACTCCAAGGGTTTTAAGAGACGGCGTGGTCCCAGGGTGCTTGGGGGTGGCTGGGCCCCGAGCTCCCGCTGCTGGCTGAGGTGGGAGCGGGAGGAGGGGCCGAGGGGGCGGGCCCAGGCAAGTTCCCAGTTACAAATACGGCTGCTCTCACTAGGCCTAGGAGGAGGGCTTCGGCCCCAAACACGCGTATCGCTGGCCGCGAGGCGCCGTCACTTCCACTCTTGGGTCCTGCACTTCCCCAGGATCCTAGGGCTCTTTCGGCCATTTGGTGGCCCGGGTTTGGGGCGGGGTCTCGAGGCTCTGGAGACCTAGCGACCCCACCTCCACCCCTACCCCCCATTTGGCCCCGCCGAAATCCAAGACCAGACCCAGAGGCTGTTTGGACCCTTCCAGAAGGGAGGGGGGCGCAGGATCCTTGGAGGGTCTGTCTGCTCCAGGAAAGTTGAGAAGTTGGGCACCTAAGATGGAAGAGAGGCCAAGAGGGTCCCGAGCTAGCAAACCCTATTAACCTCTCATCCCACCCTAAGCCCCGAGTTTGTACTCGCACACCTCCTCCTCCCCAAGAGGACCCAGCAGGTCGCACACGTCAGGCTTGAGCGGAGTCACCTGACAGCCAGTGCACAGATCGTACGTGCAGTTGTAACCGAGTGCACGCGGTGGAATTAAGAGGAACACTAAAAACCAGAATTCGAGGAAAAAAGAAATGTCCACAGGCAGAATCATTCTAGTGCATGGTCCAGTTGTCCAGATGCAGACAAAAGCCACCATGCCCGCACCGAGTGACCCCAGCCACACGGGGAGAGTGGACCGAGTGAGGACGCAGGCTGCGAAGCCAACGGCTTCCTTCTAGAGGGATGTTGGCTCCCCGAGGGAAAAACTCTGTCGAGCCGACCGTGAAAGGTTTCAGGTCAAGTCCAGGAGACTACAAAGAGCACCTCCTCCACCCCAAAGCTGACCCTTTCCCCTTGCTCTCAGCTGAGCTGGAGACACCCAGAAGAGAGCATTCCAGGAAAGAGCCATCTGGATCAGGATCTTTCATTTGTTGTTATTATTATTGGTTTGGGAGATGGCATTCTGAAGGAGGATGGGGTGGAGAGCAGAGGCGCACTTCACTCAGTGCCAGGAGATTCCCGATCCCCAATGGGAACTTTGGGCTCTAATCAGGTTCCAGAAGCCAGAGGGCCCCTTCCCCTCCTCTTATACTACATGTAGTCATTAAAAAAGACACATTAGCTCAGCTCCACATCTTCCTGCCTTTTCCCTTCCATCCCAGCAAATAAAATCAGTCTGCAAAAGAACACTCCAAAGAAAACGGAATTATTTGGTTTATTAAACTACTTTGCTTTGTGAGATACTAACTTCTCCCTCCCCTACTCCCCTGTCCCAGACGGACGGCCTCCTCCAGGCCCAGTGGGGGTGAGGGGTTGAAGAGGAGGGAATGATGCCCAGAGTAGCTTTCCTGGAAAGGCCCAAGCCAGTGCGCAGACTCGTTTTTGGTTTCAGCTCTGCTCGCCTGCCCAGTCCGGGTGAACCTTCCAGACAGTAGCCGGCACGGTTTCCCCGAGAAGAGGCAGGCACACTGGATGCCAGAATGGCCTCCCTTCCCCAGCTGTCTGTTTGAAAGTAGAGGGTAAGTTTGGGAAGATTCTTTTCGACAAAACAAGAGAGGAAAAAAAGAAGACGTTCTGGGCCAGCAAGTCGGATGACCACCCTCCAAGGGGCAGAGGAAGGTCTGCCTCCTGAAGAAGAGATGAACCGTCTGGAAAGCCAGCGGGAGGACACTTTTAAACAAATGTAGTCAGTCTAGAAATGGAGGGGGGTTAGGAGCATAATTCGGGAAGGGTTTCTTCCCTTTGGGGGACAAACACGGTGTCCTTTCAATTGTTCCCAAAGATACACTTAATTCCTGGAAATTGTAGTGTTTGTGCTTGTAGATGTTCTAAACAATAAAGAGTGAAAATCATTGTAGACTCAATCTTCCTTGCAAGGGCAGTTACCTTCAAGACCCTTCTCTTTCCCCAGGTTTGTTCTTCCTTATTTCCTAATAAGAGTCCACCTGCTGATACGCCTCGGTAAGAGACTGTGACAGAAAGAGAGAGGGACGAATACGGACACCATCACCCCCAAACCCAGAGTCACTGCCATTCCACGTAGCTGCGATTCGTGACACAAAGAAGCAGACTCCTTTACCTTGGGGCCATTTCTGCCCCTCCCCGCTTTGCGTAGTTTATTCCGAGCCTTTCCAATAATTCACAACAGTCAGCATCTTAGAGTTAAAGATGTTTGCCATCACTTCCCAATGAATTCTACAAGATTCTTCGAACTCTGCTTGTGTGATTTATCAAACCGCACGGAGGTAGCTGAAGTCGTTGGAACATTCATCGCTCAAGCAGAAAAGCAGTTCCGTCTCTCATAGCCCTAAATGCCCCACGTACAGTCGCTGGAGAGAATTTTACTTTTCTCTGTGTTTCCTAAAAGCCCAGTCCCCTCGGCCGGAGTCGCAGGACTCAGGGCAAAACCGGAGACGTTTGAGACCTCTTGAGTGGAGCACACGGTGTTATGAGGGTTGTTGTTGTTGTTGTTGTTGTTGTTGTTGCAAGGAATTCTTAGTGATCCTGTGAGGCTCTCTTCGTTTCTCTCTCTCCCCTCTACCCACATGAGTCCGCCAGGGCCGCCGGCCTCTTCCTCGAAAGAATGCCCCTTCCCAGATGCAAGCTACCCATTTCCGCTGCCCCGAGAAAGGGCTGGACGCGGCCGGGTCCCGAGCTGGGGAGGGAAGGGAAGGGCGGGGAGTGCGGCCTGGGGAGGAGACCACCATCACCTTCGACAATAAAATAAAATAACCGGCTGCCCCCATTTAATCCCTTCCATCAACAGTGCCAATGCGCTCGAGAGGCCGTGTCACCTGCAAAGGCGTCTTCGCCCCCGGAGGGCCCAGGCTTCCGGTCGCAGCCCAACCCTGGGCCCGCGCGCCCGAGAGGAGGTGCTCCGACGGCACAAACCCCATACATTTTTAACTACAGTGATTACTAAATTAATAGCAGCACTAAGACAGATGTCAAAACGTCTTGAAAATGTTTATCTGTGAATAATTGAGAAGGTGGTGGGACGCATTATCTGATTGTGTAATGAAATATGTATGAGGAACAGCTGTTTGCCACCGTCCCCTCCCGCCGCTTCCGCAGCCGGGGGGCCCTTCTCCCGGGAGCAGGAGCCTCGGCGAGGTCGGCGGCCCGCGTGGGAGCCCGCTCGGCCCCGCAGAGCGGCTGGCGGAGCTGCGGCCTCGCGGAGGGCCTCAGCATGGAGCCGCCCCCGGCCTCGCTCTTGGGGCGTCGGTGGCCGGAGGAGGCTCAGCCGCCGGCTAAGCCGTCTTCCAAGCCCTCGGGCGGGCCGCGGGCTCGGCAGGCGAGGCCCCGGGAGAGCCCGGGCTCGGGAGGCGCGGAGGCGCGGAGGCCCGGAGGCGCGGAGGCCCGGAGGCCCGGAGGCCCGGCGCGCGGAGGCGCGGAGGCGCAGCCTGCTCGGAGGCTAGGGCCTGGGGCTCAGCGGCTCAGCGGGGCGGGCCCGAGGTCACCGCGGGGTGACGGGGCTCCCGCGAGGGCTTTGTTCGGCGCTCCTGCCACACTGCGCACTTCCTTCCAGCCCCCGGCCAGTCGCCCCCCGGCCTCCGCGCCCGCCCTGTTTGTTTTTCCAGCCCCGCGCCCTCCGCCGGGACGTGCAGGCAGCCCTCGGGGCTGCGTCCGCCGCGCGCCGCCGCGGCCCGAAGCAGCTCTGACCCCCCCCCCCGGAAGCGGAGCGAGCGGCGAGGGCGCTCTGGGCTCTTTCTGCAGCTCCAGGGCAGGGGGCGGGCGGGCCGGGGGCGCACGGCCTCGGCGGGCGGCCAAGGCCCAAGTCCTGGGCTCCGAGAAGGCCGGCGGGCCCCGGCCCCCGCAGGAGAGCGGCGCCTTTGTGCGGTCTAGACAGGGACGCCGGAAGGGGCCCCGTCAGGCCTGGACGGTGAATGAGGGGTCAGCCACACCGAGAAACCCGCTGACCTCCGCGTGGGCGCGCTGTCCCCGCCGCTGCACTTGGGCCGCTTCGCACGGCGGTGGAACCGGGTCCCGGGCGCGGCGCTACCCGCGGGCCCCGGCCGGGCCGTAGGCCTCCCCGCGCCTCCGCCCCTGCGGCCTCCCGGGGCCCCGTCCTTCCCGAGCCCGGGGGCCCCGTCCCTAGTGCCTGGCGCCCAGGGAGCCTCGCCCCGCCGCCTCCGGCCGCGCTGGGGCCCGGAGACGACGAACCTCGGCGAGCCTCCGCGCGCGCACACCGAGCGTCTACGCGGTCTCCACCGCCGGCTGGTGGAGATGCGCTCGGGCGTTCTTTCTCGAGCGTCCCCCCTTTTACCCAATCCCTTATGCTTTTATTCTAATCCTGCACATTACAGTTAATCTGTAATGATACCGCTTCGGAGGAACCTGTTGCATACGAGGCACGGTAATTTGTAACCTTGGAAACAGTTTTAAATAAAGATTATAACAGTGATGTCAACTGTGTTTATTCTCCGCGCGGGAGGTGGGTTGGGGGTCCGGCAGCCCCTTGGCGGAGAGGACGGAGTTTCGGAGGGAAAGAAGGGAGCGAGGTGCGTGGGGCAGAGCGGAGCGGGCAGGGGGCCGGCGGGCGCAGAAGTTGCTCTGGTCCCGCGCCTGGTGGCTTTTGAGTGTTTCCTTTTTGCAGATCTTGCGGTCTTAAGCTGGGAGGCTGAGAGAGAGAGAGCAACGGTTTGCAAAATGGAGCAAAACTCGATGAACTTGAGCCACTGTGCACTGCGGATTCGCCTGCGGCCGGGCCTTGCGCCCCTGGGAGGCTGCAGCCGCAGAGAGTGGAGAAAGGGCGGCAGGCAAGACCCTCCCGCTGCAGGAAGGCAGGGCCGTTTCTGTGCGGATCACCGCGCCCCGAGCTTCCTCCTCTGTTAAACAGACCGGCGGCCGCAGCAGCAACTACCAAAAATTGTTTGCACACCGAAAGCAAAAGGAAACATAATTGCTTTTATTTATCTGTTGCTTTTGTATCATTAAAATATTTTTAGTCACTTTGTACAAAACAGCATCCACTCTGATTATTACCTGCCGCATCTGTTGATCTGCTCCCTGTTGATCTGTGTGCTCGGCACAGCAATATTCACAATTAAGGAAAAAAAAGCACATCTTATATATCGTACCTGTCAAGATATGTTACACTTTCCATTAACAAACAAACAAAAAAATTATTCTTGTGGAAGAAGCTACGAAGCATATCTTTCATGAGAACTTTATTAGTAATCATCGTTGTCAAAAATAATTAGATATGCATAGATGCAAAGGAAATATTAGATGCACAGAATAAAATATACAGTGGGATTGAGGCATAACTATTTTTCTTTTTAAAATAAAATTTTACCGAGGTGGAAAAAAAACCCCAAGCTATTAAGCTTACTTAAAAGATGGCTTTGTTGGTTTAATTATACTGTAGTTATTTTATAAATATGTTTCAAAGGATGCTTGCCATATTGCATGTCAATGAGGACTGTAAAGAAAAGCTCACAAAAGCTAATGCATACCAAATACCAAATTTTAGTCATTAGCATTCCTATTTATTACAAACTAAAGGAACCTATTAACAGACAAGAATTTCTATTTAGCTAGCATTACAATGTTTAGCCATTAAAATAAAAAGGGCAAAGTATATACATATTTTTTCCCCTTGGAACTATACGTTCTTTTTGCCCAGAAGCTCGCCGAGAGATTGGGAGATGTTTCTGATTTGGGGACACATGATTCTACAGTAGGAATAGGCCAGAGGGCCCAGAACCACTATTTTTAGTTATCGAGCTTAATGCTATTCATTTGGAAGCAAGAGCAGGGCCGGGCTGGGCTACTGCAGCTTGCAGAGGGATGCATAGTAACCACAGTCAATGAGGGGCCCTTTGTCTTTAATTTGTGTCAGGAGCATATGCAAATTGTTAATTGTTTTCCCTCTGGGGGAGGGAGTGGATAGCAATGGTAATACTGCTTTTGTTTGGATATTAAAATTTCTTTAAATGCTCCCTAGACGGGGTACACCTCCCAATACGGATTTCCCTGGAAGGAAATCCCACCACCCCAGTGAATACAAGCATCTTATTTCTAAAAATACGCACACATAGATCTGTGTCATTTCAAAGACCTCTTCCTTTGAGCAAAAGCGGCAATTATGCCCTCACACCAGACGCAAATGAATATATAAACATATTTCTCCAGATGCCGATTTGAGAGGGAAAAAACTTTTTTTTAACCGTTCTTACATTTGGAAACTTTAAAGATCTTCTTCTTCTTAAAATCGAGGCATATCTTCCCCCCCCCCAACTGTGTAGGGAAACAAGTAAATGTTACAGGAACTGAAATGAAACATTAGGCATGGTGAGAAAGGTTATTCTGAATTATGCTAGGTGAGTTTTTTTTTAAGTGTTCAACATGGAAAAATATAATAGTTACACGAGATTGTTAAACTCTGCGCACTTCCCAAGTGACCTGAAGCCCAGCTTTTTCTGGCCTGCCTTTCTTCTCAGAGGTGATGCATTCTGTCGGCTTTAGGGGGGGACTTTTTGCATTAAAAAGGAAGAAAAATTTTAAGAAAGGTGCTTCCCTAGAAGGCCTACGTGAAAACAACAGGTGTTAGAGGAAAGAAAGGAAGAAAGGGCATTCTGAACTCCTGATGAAAAAAAGAACATCTCTCCATTATTAACATTCGCAAACCCCACTCAAAATCGTAGTTTTCAACGGTCAACCTGTGTTGACCACAACTGCGTTGTGTTGAGGGAAGGGGTAGGTATGCTCTCCCCTGTGATTTACTTGAGCATAGATAAAGGAAGGAGAGTGTAATAGTTCTTACACTGCAAACTTTTGCTTCTGGCAAATAACGAAAATCAGTGTACTCAGAAGCCTGTGGGTGCCTCAGTCTTGACGGTTCTAGAAGAGAATACGTGAACTCTCCCCATTTCTATCCCATTATAGCTGGATAAGGAGTCAACCCTCAAGTTCCTCAAGTCTGTTTGACACAGAGGTGGAGAAAGCTGCTATAAATACCTAAGTGTATCAAAAAGGGTAACACCTGCCAGCACGGACTGGATTTACACAATTATTTAGATAATTCATCTTTGTTGACTGACCGCAAATGAACCTGAGTCTGATTTTGACTCCACTGCTGAGAGGGCCCATATTATCTAGATGGGACACCCTCTTACCGCTCCCTCATCTGCCTATTTCCCCTTCACTGAATGCTGAGTAACTACCAATAGCCAAGGAAGAGAAGGCTGTTTCTCATATATTTAAACCATGGTGGTTTAATTCTCAAGAGGGTGAAAGATAACTCTGCTTTCAGTTGCTTCATTTTTTAATGTTTATTTATTTTTGAGAGAGAGAGAGAGAGAGACAGAATCTGAATCAGGCTCCAGGCTCTGAGCTGTCAGCACAGAGCCCAACACCCAACACGGGGCTCGAACTCACAAACTGAGATCATGACCTGAGCTGAAGTTGGACGCTTAACCGACTGGGCCATCCAGGCACCCCTGCCTTCAGTTGCTTTAAATCCCATTTCAAAGAGCATAGTAGGGAAGTACATCTCAGAGATAAGGAAGACGGAGGCCCTTTTCTCAGGAAGCTGATAATGTTGGAACACAGGTCAATAGCACAGAACAATGCTATTCTGTGGGTGCCCTGGCTGGGAACACATAGGAGGGAAGCACAGGAGAAATCTCAGAAGGCTTCCTGGAAGAGGTGGGGTTTGATCTGAGCCTTGAACGTTGAGTTATGATTGGAGATAGTGAGGAGAAATACATACAAATGAAACTGATATCTAGTTAAGACATAGTGACAGGTCTGACAGAGCACAGGCATTTAAAAGTGCTTACTTAAATGAAGTGAATGAATGAGATTATTTAGAAGCCTGGAAATAAATTCCTCTAGACATTTCTTTCTAGGATGGCCTGCCTGCTCTCTTAACCTGAGCCTCTCTTTATTTCCCTTCCCCATTAATGTTGTATCTTTTCCTCAATTAGGCTGAGAGAGCAGAGTCTGAAATGACAATGATGTTGAGGGCTGACAAAATGATGCCTGTTGATATCAGGGAGCAAAGGTTCTTACCCAGGGGATGCTTCTCTGAGGGGCAAATGTTCCCTCCAGTCCCATTCACATTCCTGCAAGAATAAAGGGATTACTGAAATTCTAAGCGGTTTCCTATTTTTAACAAACCTTTCTCTTATGGTACCAATTTAATGTTTTGTTCAAAACATCCTGGAATGCAGAATGGTGAAAGGGGGCTCGTTAGGTTTTTATATCCAGAGCAGAGAAGAGTCCACTGAAACTGGCCTGTAGATTAGACCCAAGGAAACCTAGTGGTACTGCTAATTAGTGGGCGGTTAAAGTGGCTCACCCAAACCAGCTTCACTTTTCCTCGTTTGAGCGATGGGGACAATATCGGCTATACCCTTGTCTGTGCGACAAGCCTTTTGGTTTTGTTCTTGGTTTTGTTCTTTAAAGGCACAACAGGAAGGTGGGATTTTACAGCTCTGGCTTCTAGCAACAGCGGGAGTTGGGTGATATTAATCAATTATGAACAGTGGTGTTTTTTTTGTCTTCTGGAACCAGATGTTCTTTGGTTTGAACGTTAAGATATACATTTTATTTTTTTATTATTTTTAAAAACATGTTAAAACATTTTTAAAATTTATTTATGGGGGGGGCGGGAGAGTGCAAGTAGGGGAGGGGCACAGAGAGAGGGAGAGAGAGAATCCCAAACAGGCTCTGCACCACCAACGCAGAGCCCCACATGGAGCTGGAATCCACTAACTGCAAGACCGTGACCCAAGCTGCAGTCAAGAGTCGGACGCTTCACCGGCTGAGCCACCCAGGTGCCCTGAGATACACACTGTAAACGACAATCACTGGACGATGAGAAACCCACATCCATACTGTCTTTTCTTCAGAAGGCGCTTTTATGCTTTGCGCCTGGGACCTGTGATTCGCATTAGGGCACAGCACAGGCTGGTTCTTCAGAAAGTGCCTCCGCTGAGTAAAGCAGGGCCGGGCTGTCCTACAGACCCTGCCCTGAGGAGACACCTTCCGTCTCCATTCTCCTCCCTTCTGCTCCAGAAATGTGCCTTTCCTTCGCTGCCTCTTTTCTTTTCCTTTAAA
This sequence comes from Hyaena hyaena, assembly GCF_003009895.1. Lineage (NCBI taxonomy): Eukaryota > Metazoa > Chordata > Mammalia > Carnivora > Hyaenidae > Hyaena > Hyaena hyaena. The sequence continues at coordinate 600,323 of NW_024080698.1, forward strand.
AACATTTTTTTTTTGCCTAAGCAAGCCACTGTTTCTTCCTAAACGAAGCATGGAAGTCAACGTGTTGAGGGCAATTCAGTTTCAATAATAAACAGGTGTCTTTTGAGATCCCAAGACCTAAGTAAAGGCCCTTGGCCGGGAAGCACCTAATTTAGAAGGGGGAAACGCTAAGGGTTATGGAGCGTGGCTGAAGAGGGGTCCACCTTCCACCCCACATCCCTGTGCTATGTCTCCAAATTCATCAGAGGGAAGCTTGCTTTCCCAAGGGCCCATTTTTGTCCCGGCTCTAAATGTATTCAGTCCCACGGTACACCAGCTGACCACATGGCCGAATGGTGTGAAGATAGGAGTGTGTCCGTTGGCGCCTTGAAGGGCAGAGGCTGGGATACACGCTCCTTGGGGCGCCTGGGTGGCTCTGTCAGTTAAGCACCTGACTCTTGGCTTCGGCTCAGGTCACGATCTCACAGTTTTGTGAGTTCGAGCCCTGCGTCAGGCTCTGTGCTGGCAGCATGGAAGCCTGCTTAGGATTCTCTCCCTCCCTCTCTCTCTCTGCTGCCCCCGCCCACTCGCGCTCTCTCTGTCTCTCTCAAAATAAGTAAATTTTTAAAAATTCTAATAAAGGACTTCTTGTATGGAGGCCCGATACCACAGGATCTCTCCAGTGAAGGCTGAACTGACCTCGATTTGTGTGGGCAATGCGCTTGTGCGTGCGTGTGTGGTATATTTACAGGGCCAGACAAATGCCAGCTACTCTGTAAGACTCTTGGTATCAAGGAGGAAGAAAGTATTGGATGACCTCGTGTGTATGTGTTAAGGAGGAGGAGCCCCCGGAGATTAAAAACTGAACAGGGGCTGGAATTTTATTTTAATTAGTCTCACATTTCCCTGGAGGGCTTTTCTGAGAATATGATCTTCCTTCCCTTTTGCCTCTGCAGTAAAGTTACAGAGACTCCCCAAGCCGAGGAGGAAGAGGGGACCATCTCCACCCCAGCTGCACTCCGACAAAAACTTGGTTTCTAGAAATCCTAAATCACAAGTCGGCAAAGAATTGGACCCCATCACCAAGAACGAAACAGAAGCTGACTCCGTTACTCACATTTCCAGACTAACCAGAGGAGACACTGACAAGCCTTTTCTTGAAGGAGAGATAGACAATCTGGCTCAAGGGTGGTCCATTGGGTCTTCTCTTGACGGGGCACGTGGGGGCTGCACCCCTGAGTCCTGATACCCAGTTCAGATCTTCAGCTACTCCCGGATCACATGCGAGGAAGGGTGGATCGGGAGTAGGGGAGGGGTCTGCAGAATCAGCCAAAGCAGCAAGAGGAGGGGACAAAAAAAGATGGAGCCAGCAGGCCTAGGAGACAGCGAGTCTCTGCACACAGAAGGAAGGCACCCACCTGGGACAGAAGGGGTTATTAGGTCCTTCCCTGAGCCCCGGTGCTGATGTCCTCTCAAAGTCTCCAACCCTCGGTGGCAATCTATAGCATGCATCAGCGTGGGTGGAAAAGCTCCTTCTATCAAGTTTAACAACTTTCTGGTGTAACTTCTGAGAGGGCTGATTGCTTATTCATGCGGAAGCAAGACGCCCCGTTCATTTTGCCTGTTTTCGCTACTCTTTGTTGGGTTGGGGAGGCTGTTGTGGTAGCTGCAAATGGCTTCTCAAGTGACATTTGCTGACATTCAGTGAAGTACATTTATCAGTATTCGCCAGCTCACCTCTACACATGCAATCCATTTTGTTTTGTTCTTCATAGCAACCTCCTTTCCGACACCCGTGCCCTGAAAATGATAAATGGCGAGGTGGCATATTTCTCAAGCTGCACTCAAATGTCACTGTGAAAAATCTTTAATGGACTAAGTGTAGCTCTTCACGTTACGACTTGTCAGGTACCGAGAAATTCTAGAGTTTCTCCTTAATCCACAAGTCTTTGGAACCACACATCTGCAAGCAGAGACTAATTATAAGCTGTACTAGTCAGACCTGGGCAAACAGAAACCAAGGAGAAAACATCTGATATCAGCCAATTCTTTTTTATTCTTACTCTTTCTTCTGCCATTTTCGCTACTTCCTTTCTTCTTCAAAGAATATGCCCGGTATGAGCAATGTGTTACTCTAATTAAGTGGGTGACAGTTCCCCACCCCCTCGAGGCCCTCCCCCCCACACCAAGCAGGCTTGTAATCCCGGTGTACAATCTGCCTCCTCCATAATAGCTTTTACTTTCTCCTTCAAGACTCAACATCCCCAGGACTTCTCCCCCTCACTTCAGGTGACCAGCAGAACCACCCCCCGCTCCCTGTTTCCTATTGGCCAACTCCAAATTTCCTAAAGAGAGAGCTTTTGTGGCCTCCGGGGTTAGAAGTTGACCCAGAGGACTGATTCCTGATGTGGGTGGGGACTTGTTCCCAGAAGAGAATACTGTGGGTTGGACTGTCTATACCAAATCAGGATCTAAGAGCTCACATGGGGGTATGGAATCGTTAGCTTAAATCTATGGGGTTTAGTTGCTGCTGCCTGTAAGTGAATGAGATGATCATATTTTTTCCTGAGGTCTCAGGGAAATTTGGAAATAACTAGGAAAGCATTGACTGCTCAAGGGATGGTAGGGAAGATGCTGTGAGTGTTGAAAAGATTGCACTATCCTCCTCCGGGCTCCGTTAGACAGCAGAAGCAAGGGATTTGGGAAGCCGTGTCATGAGAGCCATTTGAACTTGAGGTTAGAAGAACATAAGCTCCTTGAGTGACTAAATCCACATGGCTTGGTACTTTTAGTTGCTTCGATAGTTCATAGGAGAATTTAACAGGATTAAGGATATAGGCACCCTCTCTAGAAGCTTGTTCCTCATGGCCCTGGGAGATTCCCTTGTTTATCTGTTTGAAAACTTATGGGCACTGTTTGCCTTTCCCTTCTTCTCATTTGCTGCAAGGTCAGCAGGCCGGCCTGGGGGATCAAGGGAGTGGAGAGTACTTCACTCGGATCTAGTCAACAGGTCACTGCAGATCTGCAATCAGAAGTTTTGAGAACCAGGACTTTTTGTTTTTGATTTTGTTCTGGCTTCACAGGATCCAGTCATTTAATCTAAAGGACTCACCTTTGTCTCATCCTCTGCTTAGAAATCTCCCTTTTCACGTCGCCTGGGCTGCTCAATCAGTCGAACGTCTGACTCTTGATTTCAGCTCAGGTCATGATCCCAGTGTTGTGGGACTGAGCCCCACGTCAGGCCCCATGTTGAGAATGGAGCCTGCTTCAGTCTCTCTCTCTCTCCCTCTTCCCTTCTCCTCCACTCGCACTCGTGCTTTCTCTCTAAAAGAAAAAAAAAGAAATCCCCTCTTTCATAAATCCAACCCCAACTTCATTCTCCCCATTTACTAGCTGATCAGAAGTTAATTGGTCAGGGAATCAAATACCCAGACCGGGGGTCCGGATCTGTCTCAGACAATGTTAGGGTCTTTGAAAGTGACAGAAACAATCCCCTGTGGGGTTTGGGCCCTGTCATCCATCCACCAGGCTGGGGGTTATCCCCGTTTAGGAGGAAGGCTGTGAGAGGAAGGCTGCCATTCCCCGAAAGGCCAGGCCACAGGCTATAATACCGCAGTCCTTAGTCCTGGCCCTTCTCACAAAGCAAGAACCAGGAAGGGGCCCCCACTCCCCAGCCCCCCAGGTTCCCATTCTTCCTTAGAACAAGAGAAGCCCCATGGAGTAACATAGAATCAAGAGACTTTGTTTCTTTTCTTTTCTTTTTTTTAATGTTTTATTTATTTTTGAGAGAGAGAGAGAGACAGCGTGAGCAGGGGAGGGTCAGAGAGAGAGGGAGTCACAGACTGAAACAGGCTCCAGGCTCTGAGCTAGCTGTCAGCACAGAGCCCGACGCGGGGCTTGAACCCATGAACCGTGAGATCATGACCTGAGCCAAAGTCGGCCGCTTAACCCACTGAGCCACCCAGGTGCCTCAAGAGACTTTGTTTCTAGTTCTAGCGCATCCATTCCATTGTTCAATCAATCAGTAAATATTCCCTGAGTGCTTATCACATGGGACTAAACCCAGAGGATGTGCAGTGAGGGAAGCAGACACAGTCCGTGCCACGAACAGAACCCTGGGCTCTTCCCAGGCCTCAGTTTCCTCATCTGTAGAATGAGATGTTGGACAAAACAGCAGTTCTCAAAGTTCAGCCCGCCTCTAAATCACCTGGAGGGCTTGTTAAAATGCAGTCTGCTTGGCCTCACCCCCACAATTCCTGATTCAGTGGGCCTGAGAATTTGTCTTTCTACATATTCTGGGTGATGCTCATCCTGGGACTCACTCTGAGAACCATTGGACTAGATGAGCTCTCAGTCCCCTTCTGACTGTGACAATCTGTGACATGGATTGGTTGGTGGTCACTGGAGTAGTCCAGGCAGAAGGGGATTGTGGAGAGCCAGCCTAGAAATGGAAAAGTCCCGTAAGTTTCTGGAGCTTAGGGATAAATGGATCAGAGATAAACCTTTGCCACTGAAGCCTTTGCCTCATTATTTTTTTAAAAAAATGATTAAAAAGTCATTCCCTAACATGAAAGTGCAATCAGATGCTGGAGAAATTATTTCAACTTTCCATAGGGGAAGAAAAGGCTCCACTAAAAAGCTACAAGGGTATTGATGTCTATTAAATATTTGCTTTTCTCTCTAGCCCACACTAGACTGAGTAATTTGTATTTGGCAGAAACCAGCTGCAATTACATTAGTCAATCCAAAAGCCCAACTTGCTCATACAAAATGCAAACAAATTAGTTAAAATGGCCTAATTAGTAGACTGTAAAAATACAAACTGAGGCTGGCAGCCTGATGTGTGTTAGTCAAGAACGCTGTCTTCCCGCCCGGGGAGGCCTGGAGCTAAGCAGACCATTGGACTCAGCTCCCAGCTGATTAAGGGTCTTCTCTTGGGGCTCTGATAGCCAGTGACCCGGCCAGCCAAACTCCAGGGGTTCTGCCTTGGGTAACCACGCCCTCCCGTGGCCCAGCGCATGGCCTCATCCTTGGCCAAGTTGGTATAATGGAAAGGTCACGGTGTTTGAATCTAGCCCGAACGTGAGCGTGAATCTCTCACCCAGCAATGGCTATAGACAAGTTGCTTAACTTCCCTGAGTCTCCTGTTTCCTTTTTTAAAATGGAAATGGTATAGCCTGTACTGAAAAGTGGTTGTGAGAATTGGCAATTACGTATGTATGTGCCGGGGACATAGGAATTGTTCTGTTATTAGTGTAGGTCTGGGCTCCCTCTGCCTTCCCATACCAGAATGATCCTACAGGCCAGCCTTCTGATTCAGATGTGGAGCACCAGTGGGCAGTTTTGTGAGTGTTAGATGAGGTATAGACCCTCAAGGTATTGACCAAGGCCAGGGATTGTATTCAGAGTATTGTGGTGTGACTCAGACAACTCATCTGTGCAGCATGCCAAGGGGCCACGGGCTGCAGCCTTGTGCATCCCTCGGTCACAGAATCAGAGAACTGAAAAGGACTGCAGACATCATCTCGTATGAGGGTTCAACCCCTCACTGTGCATTAGAATCTCTTATAAAAATGCTAGAGCCAAGACTCCGCTCCCCAAGATTCTAATTTAACCAGCTTGGAAGGGACCTATGTATCAGTGTATTTTAATGCTTCCTCAGTGATTCTAAATGAAGTCAAGGTTAAGAATCCTTCCTCTAGTACATGCACCCCAATGTATATAACGGTGCTATCAACAATAGCCAAATCATGGAAAGAGCCCGAATATCCATCAACTGATGCATGGCTTTTAAGAAGATGGTGTGTGTGTATATATATACACATATATGTATGTACACACACACACACACACACACACAGTGGAATACTACTCAGTGATGAAAAAGAATGAAATCTTGCCATTTGCAAGAATGTGGGTGGAAGTGGAAGGTATTATGCTAAACAAAATAAGTCAGTCAGAGAAAGACAGATATCACATGATTTCCCTCATATGTGGAATTTAAGAAACTTAACAGGTGATCATAGGGGAAGGGAAGGAAAAAGAAGATAAAAACAGAGAGGAAGGCAAACCATAAGGGGTTCTTAAATACAGAGAACAAACTGAAGGTTGATGGGAGTAGAGAAAGTGGGTGATGGGCATTAAGGAGGGCACAAGGTGTTATATGTAAGTGATGGATGAATAATTAATTAGTTAAAAGAATCCGTCCCCTAATCCCAACCCTTTATTCACTGGAGAAAAACAAGCAGACGGACGTGCAATAAAAATTTTACTTTTTATTTTTTAATTAAAAAAATTTTTTTAATGTTTTATTTATTTCTGAGAGAGAGAGAGACACCATGAGCAGGGAAGGGTCAGAGAGAGGAGACACAGAATCTGAAACAGGCTCCAGTCTCTAAGCTAGCTGTCAGCACAGAGCCCGATGAGGGGCTCGAACCAATGAACTGTGAGATCATGACCTGAGCCGAAGTCGGACATTCAACTGACTGAGCCACCGAGGCGCCCCATGCAATAAAAATTTTAAACACACACACACACGCACACACACACACAAATAAACAAAACAGTGACAACTCAGAGACTCAGAGAGGTGTGAATTATCTAAGGTCCACAGAATTAAGTTTTCCTAAGTTGACTTCTTATGCAAGTTGTTGGATCAGACCATTGGCTTCCATGGGAAGGAATGTTTGCAGGATGCCTACAGAGAATCAGAGCTTTTGTCAGAGTCCTAAAGGGAGCTAGGCTTTGGTGACAATCAACATCTTATATTTTATAACCCCTTCCCACCAAAGCACATTTCCTGCTCAGTTTTGGTCACATCATCAGCCAGTTTAAGATCAGAAGTCTCAGGGAGGTTACATGGTCAGTGACGGGCCTGAGTCTTCAATGCCCAGGGCTGGGTCTGGGATAAATAGAGAGTCCCTGCCAGCTCTGGCCACCAGACTCTGTGAATCATGTCAGATGGTTCCCATCTACGAGTGGATTCCATCCAAAGGCAGAAAGCAAAGTTATGTACTTATCTAGAGAGGACCAGAGACATAAGCTTACCTGAGTGAGTAGGAAGATGCTTCATTTCCTTCCTGCGCAGTGCTTACCTCCAGAAGAGAATCTAACCTTTCAGAGGCGGTGCCTCATCTATTTTTGTCTCCTGCATTTAGTAAGTGCTTTTCTGAATCCTGCCTCTGTACTTCTGGGCTTCTGCTGGTTCTAGAAGAGTATGACACATGGGTGTCAAGAGGCCAGAAGCTAAGGGCTCCTCACCCTGAGGGAAAGGGCAAGAACAGATGATTCTCATCCTGCCCCATTCTCCAGCTCCAGGCTATATCCTTACCATCCCAATTCCCCGAACCAAAATCTCAGGGAAGAGGAAAAGACACTATCATTTTGACAATTTCATCACTACTGATGTTTGAGTCTGTCTAAGTGCTCTTAGGTACAATTCACATTGACATAGTTATCTTGGATTATGGGCAGCAGGTTGAAGCTGGACCCCTGGCCTTGCCTACCTTCGTAAGTCAGATGTTTGGCTCCTTAATTCTTTATTTCCTCATCTCTAGCATCATCATTTAACGGTAAACATTTCCTTCTAAGAACCCTTTTGGCCGATTTCCACAATTTTGGAAATGTACTGTTTTATCTTTCGGTATTTGCTAATTTTCCTTAGTGAGGGCCTGTTGGTAAAAAAGTTCATTTGTCTGAAAATGCTCTGAAATGTATGTTTTTTTCCTTAAGTGTGGGCTTTTAGGTTGCCAAGTATTTTCTGTCAATACACTGCAGATCTTTTTCCCAGTATCTTCTGGCACCAACTGTTACTGGGAAGCCGGTTGCTATTCCAATTATCATTCCTTTGAAAATAATGTTTTTTCTCTCTGACTGCTTTTAAGATTTTTCTCTTTGTCCTTTGTGGTCTGTGATCGCAGTGTGATATGCATGGGTATATAAGCATTGTATCAATCAGTCAATACAGTATTGATCTGTATTGAGACATATGAGTAGTAGGTTCAGATTGATAAACAAATCAGATACAGGCTTGGATAAATCAGAGGATGTCTGATAATCTAAAATATACAGATGGAAGTCAGTGCAGTGAGAATACACAGAAGAGAGAGACAGAGATAGAAGCTTCTGGACCCTAGTTTTCATGACAGTATCTCATTATAGATGGCAATTTTAAGTGAAAGAGGGTCACATCAGACTCTCTGGAATAATATCTTCCCTTTCCAAGCTCAATCTCATGTACAAAGTTGATGTTATACAATATAAGGTATGACCACAAAGTTCAGTACATGCTTGTGCGTGAAGATGATCCTTACCAGTCGCTCCCAGCTTGGTTTTAAACCTGTGATATGAAACTAGAACCGATGTCAGGGACCCAAATATCTCTGCAAGTCCTACTAGGTATTGGGCCCTTCACTGCCACATAATATTATCTTTTATTTACCTTTCTGAGCATTCGGGGGGTGTGTCTCAGAATCTATGGAAAATTCTTATCTTTTCAAATATTACCTCTCCCGTATTCTTCTTCTCCTCCTCTAGAAATTTTCTTGAGCTATTTGTAAACACATTCACTCAGGTCTACATGACTACATTTCTTTCACATCATCCTTCTTTTTGTCTTTCTAGGCTGCATTCTGGGTCTTTTTTTTTTCCCTCCAGATTTGTATTCTAGTTGTCCAGAATATTCAGTGTGTCTGATCTTCTGTTGAAGCCGTCTATTGAGTTTTCAATGTCAACAATTTGATTTATTTACTTGTTTATTTATTTACTTATTTTGATAAAAATCCTGTTGGAATTCTTTTCCAGTCTGCTTGGGCATTTCTATAGTCTCTTGCTTCTGGTCATACTGCTAATCCTTTCCTTTATTTCTTCAAGTATATTAAACATAGTGCTTTATATTTATATTTGATCCTTTCCACGTCTGATGTCTTTGTGTGTGCAGTTTTGCTGTTTGCTGCCTCTTGCTAATGGTACTTTGCTTCCTTGGATCCTTTATGATTTTTGACTGTGAGTTTCTAGCTTTAAAATTTTATCTATGGGACTTCTTTGAGGTTTGGACTAAAATTCCTCCAGAGAGGTAGCATCTTATTTCTTGGGTGCCAGGGACCACTGCTCATTCAGATTCACTTCCTCCAGATTTTAACTTGAGGCTTCTTGGACCACCCAGGGAGTGTGAACCTGATGGGCAAACCCACAGAAAGCTGGATATGGTTATAAATTCTCAGAATAATTCTACCCTTGACTTAGGGTCAAAACTGGATATACATAATTTTCTTTGTAGTTCCTGTGGGAGAAATAAAGTATAGGTCACTTTTCATTTATCTTTATTTATTTATTTTTATTTTTTATTTTATTTATTAAAAAATTTTTTTATGTTTTTATTTTGAGAGACAGAGACAGAGAGCAAGCAGGGGAGGGGCAGAGAGAGAGGGAGACACAGAATCCAAAGCAGGCTCCGGACTCTGAGCTGTCAGCACAGAGTCTGACGTGGGGCTTGAACCCACGGACTGTGAGATCATGACCTGAGCTGAAGTTGGACGCTCAACCGACTGAGCCACCCAGGTGCCCCTATTTATTTTTAAATTTTTAAAAAATGTTTATTTATTTCTGAGAGAGAGACAGAGCATGAGCGGGGGAGGAGCAGAGAGAGAGTAGGACACAGAATCAGAAGCAGGTTCCAGGCTCTGAGGTGTTAGCACAGAGCCCGACGCGAGGCTCGAACCCACGGACTTTGAGATCATGATCTGAGCCGAAGTCAGATGCCTAACCGACTAAGGCACCCAGGCGCCCCTCATTTATCTTTACACATGAGGTATAATTTGGGGCTTTCAGTTTTATGCACAGGGATCTTTACTATATCCCCCACCTTAGATAAGCACTAGACTTTTTCTTCTTTCCCCCTTGCTCTGTGAGGCTGTGAAAACTGAAACCCAATTTTACATGATTTGGCAAATGCCCTCAAGGTCAATGCCAACCTTAGTACTTCAGTTATTTCTCTGAATTTTCACTTTCATCTGGTTATTGGCTTAATTTCTTTCCACCTCATTAGTACATTAAAATTTTTCTTTTTCTTTTATCCAAAATTTATAGCTATTCTCATTGATCAAAGTGTCTGGTCCATTGTCTTGTAAGAAGTGGACATGGCAAGGGGCGCCAGGGTGGCTCATTCGGTTAAGTGCCGAACTTTGGCTCAGGTCATGATGTTACGGTTTGTGGGTTTGAACCCCACATCGGGCTCTGTGCTGACATCTCAGAGTCTGGAGCCTGCTTTGGATTCTGTGTCTCCCTCTCTTTCTCTCTCCCTCCCCCACTCAGGCTCTGTCACTCTCTGTCTTTCAAAAATAAATAAATGTTAAAGAAATTAAAAAAAAAAATAGACATGGCCACCTACTCTCTTTCTGATCTTGGGCAAACAATTGATCTCTTCAGACCTCAATCTCCTCATCTATAAAATCATGTATTTCCTAGGGCTATTTGAGGATCAATTGAGATACTGCGCAAGAAATATCTTTTAAGCTATAAAGTAAAGCAGTACACCAATATTAGAGCACTTCATGAATCTGTATCTGATAAGAATGATTTCTTTTTCATCAAGATGAGTGATGAAAGCTAGTACAGGTTATTTATAATCCAGGTCAATATTCATGTATTCATTCAATAAGTATTTGTCAAGCACCTTCTATATGGCACTATCCTAGTGTGAGGGTCACTTGATTCAGTTATTTCTAGGGGGGGGGGGTTGAACCCAAGACAAAATTGTGGTTTATTAAAGAATTAAAATAAGGGACGCCTGGGTGGCTCAGTCAGTTAAGCCTCCGACTTGGGCGCAGGTCATGATGTACAGCTCGTGTGTTCAAGCCCGCTGTTGGGCTCTCTGCTATGAGCTCAGAACTCACTTCGGATCCTCTGCCTCTCTCTCTGCTCCTCCCCTGCTCGTGCTCTCTCTCTCTCCCTCAAAAATAAATAAAAACAGGGGTGCCTGGGTGGCTCAGTCGGTTGGGTGTCCAACTTCAGCTCAGGTCATGATCTCACGGTTTGTGGGTTTGAGCCCCGCGTCAGGCTCTGCGCTGACAGCTCAGAGCCTGGAGCCTGTTTCAGATTCTGTATCTCCCTCTCTCTCTGACCCTCTCCTGCTCATGCTGTCTCTCCCTCATGCTCAGAAATGAATAAAACATTTTTAAAAATTTTAAAAAAGAAAAATAAATTAAAAAATTTAAAAAACTGAAAAAAGAAGAACTAAAATAAAACCAGAAAACTCATGCAGTTTGTTTGTATCTTTTTTCCCCTCTCTTCTAAACAACAGACACAAAACTAAGATGTCATTTCTGGCACATCCCTTGTCCTTTGCTGGCCAGAAAAGCATTTGCGCTTGAAAAGCGCTTGAAAAGTCCTGATACCTTCTGGGAACTTTTCTCAAGGACTGTTTTTGCCTCTCGTTATTTGTGCCCAGCCCCTGGGACGGACAAGGCTGTGAGTCTAGATGAGGAGCTAGAAAACCAGGGTGCTCATCCCCCTCTTCACTACTTGCCTGGGAAAATCACACCCTCAGTTCTCAAGACCACAGTCCCATTCCTTAAAAAAAGAAAAAAAAAAAAAAAGGAATATTAATCGCAGCAGGGCTTTAAGGGTCAGGGGAGGTAGTGTATGTGACAATACCTCGGATGTTCTGAAACTTTCTATAATTTATAGGAAAAGAATCATTATTGCCCAGCATCAGAGATGATTTCTTGTCCTACTCCCCTCCTCCCCCCCCCCCACACCCTGGTAATAATATCTCCGGCCTGATAGAATCGTCTGGGAACATTCTCTTAGAACCCAGGACCTGAGGACGCTCAGAATGGCGGGAATGGCAGGACACATCCCTGGGCGGCTGCAGGCCTCTGGCTCCTGGGAAGAATTGTGTTCCCACTGGCCTTGGCCACTGCGGCACCTGTGTCCTTGCTCCTCCCCAGCTGCCTGCCTCGGAGAGGAGAGCAGATCCCCCCCCCCCCCGCCCCCGATGGCCAATGGGGCCAGACGACCCGCCTCCTCTGTGCTGGGCACAGAGTGGCAGAAACGGCTGATCTGCAAAGGGCTGTGGTATCAGGGGTCAGTGTCAGGACGTGCTGACTGTGAGGACACAGTGACAGGCTGAGCCGGGGCAGTAATTAGACAGTGAGAGCTTCCTCCAGCAAGCTGCAATCAATAAGTCCGCTTACCGAGGGGGGAAAAAAAGATTAAAGTAAAGCAGATGGAGGGAGATAATAACGTCTCCCACTTAACTCGCGTTTTCTCTGGTCAGAGCACTTTCGCCGCAGATTTGTCACTTGGTCCGCAACGCCCCCGTTCTCAGGTCCTCTCTGGTGGGCGTAGCTGTCAGTTTTATAGCCAACAAAGCTAAGGTATGGAGAGAGCGGCTGACCAGCCTCGCTGTGAGAGCTGAGACATCTCCATTCTCCGGTGCTAGCCTTCCCATCATCAGGAGCTCAGAGAGAATACAAACATATCGATTAATTCAACACATTTTTATTGAGCACCTGCTATGTACCAAACAGTGTTGTAGGCATGGTGGATATAGGCACTACTGAGATCAAGTCCACTTTTCCTGGAGGTTCCATTTTAGTAAGAGAAGAAGACAATACACAAACAAATGAACAGGATAATTGCTACGTAGACCATAAAATAGAACAATTCGATAGAGAGGAACCAGCAAGGCTAATTGAGCCTGGCACGAGCTCTCTGGGCAGGTGACCTCTGAGCTGAGACCTCAGCATCAAGAGGTTGCTTGAACGTCAGGAAGAGGCAGAAGAGTGAGGAAAGAGGGAAGAACAAATGCAAATTAATAGTGAATTAATAGAGCAATGGGTCTGCGGTTTCTCCAGATTGAAACAGGAAGCTGAGGAAGATGAAGTTCTGTAAAGCCTGGAGGATGCTACTTTGGAAAGTGGAGCTGTCTTCTCAGGCTATCAACTTTCTTTCCTCCTCGCCTCAGATTTTTCATCTGTGAAATGGGCACAGTGGTGTCAGACACTGTTTTAGACACCTTCAACTGGAGGCCACAGTGAAGAGTTACAAAGCATTAGACACATGTTTTCCGACCACAGCAGCAAGCGTTTGCAAATTCTTTAGACACATAGTGAATACTAAATATTTCCTCTTTTAAATAATGTTACCAAGACAGCTCAAGGGGCACCTGGCTGGCTCAGTTGGTGGAGTATGTGACTCTTGATCTCAGGGTTGTGAGTTCGAGCCCCACTTTGGGTGTGGAGATAACTTAAAAAAAAAAAAGTAAGCCACTTTATTCTACTGAATTGGATGAAATTCAATTGGTCTGGTTGAACATAGTGACATCAGCTTCCTAAGGCTTCCTTTCAATGACACCTTTATGTCTTAACTTTATACAGTACATTTCACTGTACAGAGTCCTTTGATAGCTCTTACTAGACATCTACTAGATTATAAGCCCCTTGAAGGCAAGGACCTTTTCCTAGGCACTTTGCCCAGATAGTAAGGGTACAATACATGTTTGCGAAATTAACATATGAGTGACACAGCTTTGGCCCCGTCATAACCCTTTTTTCTTTTCCCCATCCCCTACCTCCATGTATCAGGTGAGGAAACTGAGGCAGAGACTTGCAGGCTCTACATAGACTTGATTGGAAATTTCTCTTGGTACCTCTAACCACAGCAGCAGCAGCAGCAGCATCAATGAAGTTTTCAGAGACAGACATAAAGGCAGAGATTTCTCTCTGCTTAAAAAGTCTGAGTCAGGAATGTCAAATCTTGAGATCTAAGTGGAATTGCTTAACGAGAACTTACAGACCCAGAACCCAGAAGTTCTTCATAGGAAGGGACTGATAAGATTATTCAGCCTTGGTCTGCAGATGGATAAGCGGACCAGGGTTACCTGAGCTTGTCAAGGTCATCTAGGTAGCTAAATACTTATTTTTAGTGCAGCCTCAACTCCCTTTACAAAAGGTCCCCAGTGGTAGGGCCTTGGCGCTTCGTGTCATTTGCATTTGGATTTACCTCCGATGTCAATCAATCCTAGCCACCTGCCAAGAAAGTTGCAAGCCTAAGACTTTCTTTAAGGAGGGAGAAAGGAAGTGATAAAACCAGCTGTTTTAATGAGACTGGAGAAAATGTAGTCGGTACAGTCAGATTAGACTCACAACACATTTGGACATCACTCAGTTTACCAAAACATGGACTCCGTCTGAGGCTTCTAAGCCTGAACGGACACAGCCAAAGGAGCCGGACCTTAAGAACTCCCTGAAGTCATTTCTCCTATGCGTTGGTTTTCGTCCTTGGTTGCACATTGGAGTTATCTAGAAAACTCTAAAAAGCACTTGGCCTAAGTCTTATTCCCAGAGATTTTGATGATTCAAGCGTTCTTTGACGTGGCCTGGATGCTGAGATATTTTAAATCTCTGCAGATGAGTCTATGCTACAGCTAAGACTGAGAACAGTGATCTATAAGGGGCCATTCCAGATGAGCAACGGAGGAGGGCTGTACTGTAAGGAAGAAGAGAATGTCATTCCTCAATAGCTTGCAGTCTCTGTGCTGGGACAGTCATCTCCTCTAAGGAGACCAATCATCCACTGTGTGGATGTCCTAGCTTTAGTACTGAAAGTCCTGCCCCTCAGGAAACCCCTCAGCCCCAGCCAAACCAGGAAGGTTGATCACCCTATTACCCACTCCTTCTCCCATGTGGGTTGGCTCAGCTCTGCATAATGAAAGGAGGGGGCCTGGGGGCTGGGAAGTAAGCAGGTGGAGGGCATGCAATCCCTCCAATGTACAATTTCATGATCCTCTAATTTCATGTAAACCCATCCATTGAAAAATACTTGATATGGGGCATCTGGGTGGCTCAGTCAGTTACACGTCCAGCTTCGGCTCAGGTCAGGATCTCACAGTTTATGAGTTCAAGCCCCGTGTCAGGCTCTGGATGTGCTGACATCCCAGAGCCTGAAGCCTGCTTCGGATACTGTGTCTCCCTCTCTCTCTGCCTCTCCCTCCCCCTATCATGTTCTCTCTCTCTCCCTCAAAAATAAATAATCATTAAAAAAACTTGATATGAGTAACTTTTCTCTTTATAAAGCTGAAAAGGTGGCCATATGGGATGCAGGCAAGTCTCTGAACTTGAAATGGCCTCGATAAGCACCCCCTCCAAGAAGCTGCACACATTTTGTGGGAGAGCTTGTGACTTGGAATCGGTGTGGTTTCATGCCTTTTGTACCCAGATCTTGGAGCAAGGGGCTCCCAGGTGACATCAGAGTCCAACTGGCATCTATCATACACTAAACCTTTTATTGAACACCTTTCACTTGCCAGACGCTGTGCCTGGGCTCACACCCAAGGTGAATGAAGGGGGTGGGTATGGGCACCGTTAGGGGGTTCTTTGGGGGGGGCTTGGTGGGGGGTTGCTAGACAGGCACAGCTCGGGTATCTAAACAAGGGAAAACAGCTTAGCCAGCTTCACAGAGAGCAGGAACCTTTTTTATTTATCATATTATACATGACAAATCACGCCAGCTTGAAAAGTGGCCATTGGCCAGGAACCTGACATAATTAAATGCGCAGAAATCGCTTACAAAATGACCTCACGGGCCCCAATCATCCCCGAAGTTGACCAGGAAAGTGGTTGGAAACGGACAGTTTTATTTTCTTTTTGTTCGGGCTTCTACTCCACCTCACCCTGGCTGTCCCTAAGGAACTGGATTTGAAAAGTTTCCGACTGGCCTTGGGTGCTCTGATTTTTTTAGTGGGAAGGAAAACACCTATTAAAAATGTTCGTTCCGGGCGGATGGCTGCTCCAAGCAGCCTTCGGTGCCAGAGTAATGAATCTAGACTCCTCGGTCCTTGCCCAAATCTCAATGGCTAGTAATTAAATTTCCACTAACAGTTTGTTTTATCACCTCGGTTAGCTTGTTGACATATAATAGTGCTGCTGAGAGGTACAGCGAGTTAATGATTTTCTTTTACATATTGATATTAGTACCTGGAGTGGGAACATCTCCTCTTCAGAATATGATTACTATTTTGAAATCTTAAGCACAGGAGGGAAATCCGTGTCTATAAATTAAACAAGAAGTTCTGAGAACTTCTATCTTCAGTTCCCATCCAGGCACTAATGCATCTCATTTACTTCGTGCTGTTCCCCTGAGTTATCTGTGTCATGCAGGCAACTCTGGCATGTCACATGAACTATCTGTTGAAAAAACACTCTAAGTGTGCTGGCCCCGGTGCCCTGAGCCACCATCCAGCGTAGGGAAGCAGACCAGGAAAACATTTTCCCTGTTACATTTTAAGTTGCTTGGATGTTTCGAGGAGGAAAGGACCCATGTCAGCTAAAGATGGAGCTATGATTAAACAGGTACGTCACTCACAGCTGCCTCCAAACTCGGGCCAGGGGGCCTTTGTTTTTTTTTTTTTGTCCCTATCCTCAAAGTACGGGACATTAATGATCTCCACAAACCAGTGGGGACAGTTCTTTGCCAGCCACTTACTTCCTCCTCAAGCAAATACACTTTTTCAGAATTTGTTGTTGATGTGAACGACTCTTCCGATGAAAAGCCCGGTCCGATTCTCCCAGGGTGGGTTCTGGAAGGCACACGCCCTGACCTCTGTCGCCGATGCCCAGGGCAGGGCCTTTCTGTTACAAATGCCAGGTTGGGGAAGGAGGGCAGAGTACAAAGCCCACTTCATCTCCAGAATGGCCTCTCCTGAACGTGTGTGGCTTTACGTGTACTGACAAACATGTTCCCAGCGTGCCCCCGAGTGACAGATACAGGGCGAAGGGGGGGGGGACAGATGTCCTGGTCTGAAAATACCCCTTGTGTGTGGAGGATGCCAGCCACTGGGAGCGGTGATAGGCACCGGTATGTACAGGATCTGAAATGGAGTTGATGTGATGTCATTTTGGCTCTCTCGTAACCTGGTTATCTCTTGCCAAGACTTCACGTCTGATTAGTCCGCTTGGAGGGGACAGCGGACTTTATCGGCCTCCCTTCCCGACGCTCCCGTCAACTTCAGAAACTCGGTGAAGGAATTTAAGATGAGGTGTCACCCCTTCCTATCAAATTCTTTTGTGAGCCACGCCTGAGCCCAGCGCCTCCTTTGGAAAGCATTGATGAAGGGGGAAATGAAGTTTTGGCTGGCTTCAGCCTGGCGATGCGTTCTGCGCTTCCATCTGCCCGGGTTAGTGTCCCCTGGTTGGCTCTGGGCTGTCGCCCATGACTTCTCCTTGTCAGCTGTGCTGGTGGGGGGCAGGACATCGGCGCCTACAGCAAACACCGCTAGTTTGCAGCTCGCAAGAAGGGTCAGGCCCGCTGGAGACAGGCAAGCCCGCTCCCATTGATGTCCTTGTGTGAGCGTGGGGAAACGTCCAGTAAACCGCTGACAAAGTAAATCCTCCCTAGCCGCCTCCTCTCCACCTAGCCGGTGATTCTGCCACGGTAGCTCCAGGGTCTGGCAAAGCCCAGACCACACAGGGTGTTTTAGGGCCCTGATCCTGCCAAGTTTCCTGGCAAAGGAAGGAGGCTGGTTCCTGTGCCAGTTTCAGGCTCTCAGATCCACCTCCTCACCCCTCCGGCTGCAGTGGTTGTCCCTACAACAGATCTGTGACCTTCTCCCACCCTGAAGAGGACAGATGTATGACGGCAGGGGTGGTCATTGGAAACATTATATGGTGTCCAAGAAATATCACTGGCATTGGTTGGTTCTTCCCCCCTGGCGAGTGTCTTCTCGAACACACCCCTCCCCTGCCCTACCCTGTGGGTATCAAGTGCCTCTTTGATGCCACATCCCTTTTTCCCCCCTAAATGAAGTCTGTGCCCAACGTGGGGCTTGAACTGATGACCCTGAGACTAAGAGTGGCATGCTACTGGCTGAGCCAGCCAGGCGCCCAGATGATGCCACATCCCTTTTATCGGGAACAAGACTAGAAACTCATTCATAGCTGCATATCAGGAACTCAACGTATGGCCCTTGATTCTAGATAATCTGATTTTGAAAGAAGAACCAGTAAAGACTAGTGTTTAATCCAGGAGAAACGAGTCTCTAATTGTTGGAACTGCAGCCTTTGAAAGATCTGACATTTCGGAACCCTGGTGAAATACTTATCAGGGTTCCATTGGGTCATACTCTCTGATCATTGGGAAGATGGGGATTATAATATCAGGCCTGTTTCTCACTCTCGTCAGAGTGACGGGATGCGATGACCAAGGACGTGCGGATAGTGCTACCTGGTAGCAAACTGCATAACATAACGACCTTATTCTCTGTAAGGGACGTAGTTTCGCTTAGTGAGTGAAACCTAGATTTTTGGCGATTTAGTCCAAGAAGGAGAATCGGCCAGCTGACCTTGCAACACTAATTCTGCCCCCACTAAATTCCACGTAGGCTCCAAGGAAAGCTTCTGCCCTTCGATGCTCTGTCCTCAGCAGGAACAATATGTTCTCCTTTGTTTCCTGTGTCACACAGGACTAGGTTGTGGGAGACATCAGCCCCCTTGTAGATTTTAAGCAGGAATGCATGGCGCACAGGGTTAAATATGAGGCCATGAGAAGGGCTGCTGGAGCCCCGGCTTCTAGCTGGTTCTGGAAACTACTCCGAGAACATCATCCCAGAACTGACCTCTCTAGGGAGCTTCTGCCCCTGCTACTACCCACGAGGAAGGGGTCAGGAGACTAGCACTGGGATCAGTCCAAGAACACACAAGCGAGGTATGAGCTGGGGGTCAGGGAGCTAGGGGGTCTGACACATCTGCCTCTCTCCTCCACATGAGACACTGGGGATCTGTGCTGAGAAGCCCAGTATTTCTCTGACTGTGTTTGCCAGGAGCAACAGCCAAAGGAAGGAAGATGCATGCCTCCCCCTCGGCCCCCCTGTGCCAGTGCTTCACCTGTCAAATCTCGCGAGGGTGCACATAACTGGCAGAGTGGGATTGACCCTCAGAACCCCAGCTGCGAAGAGTTCTATAACTTTTTGGCTTTTCAGTCTCTCCAGTTTGTCCAGGCAGAAACAGAAATGGATGCTGAGGGCCATCCACCATATAGCTTCACACTCTACCCCTTAGCATAGCTGAGACAGGAGGGAGCACCCCCAGAGACTTACATAAATGTGAAAGAGGACAAGGGGCACCTGGGTGGATCAGTCTGTTAAGGGTCTGACTCTGTCTCGGGTCATGATCTCGAGGTCCGTGAGTTCAAGCCCCACATCAGGCTCTGTGCTGACAGCTCAGAGCCTGGCTGCTGCTTTGATTCTGTGTCTCCCTCTCTCCTTGCCCCTCCCCCCTCTCACTCTCTCTCAAAAATAAATAAACATTTAAAAAATTAAAAAGGAAATAAAGAGGACAAAAGGGAAGCCAACAAAAAGGGTAAGGAATTCAAACATCCGACACAGCTCTCTTGTTCACTCTCTTGCGAGAACGGTGAGGAAAATTCGCCCTAGCCACCAAGACTAGCACCTCTTCACAGACGTCCTGCTTGGGTTCTCTGCACCTGGCTTCTTGGATGATCCCAGGGGACAGACAGCAGCCTTCTTTTCAGTTCATAGTAACAAAGAGAGGGAATCCCCACTGCTCCAATGAGGGCCTATCCTTTTTCATCCATTTTCCCATATGGTAGCTGTACTTCTTGCATCCGGAAATAACTCATCCTTCAGATGGAACTCAGTATCCAAAGTGGATAGGATAGTTTGATAGGAGAGCAGGGACATATTGGCTAGGCTGCTCTGGGTTGCAAGTAGAAAAAATAAACCAATCAAACCACCTGAAAAATGACTTAGAGTTATTATTTCATATAAAGCCCAGAGAAGGTGGGCTTTGATGCAGTTTCATTAGGGCATCAACTCTATTTCTCTGCATTTCTCTTTGGCTTTACTTTCCTCTGTGTGCTGGCCTACGCCGACTTCCCTCATGGCCACAAGATGGCTGCAGAAGCAATTAAGGCAATATATTTGTCATTCACTCCAGGGAAGAGGGAGGGTCTTTCTGAAAGTCACCACTCAAAGGTCCTGATTTTCTCTCTGATTGAATCACCTGCCAACCGGTCATCAGGGCTTGGCCTATGTCTGTTGTTTTCTGAAACTCTTGTGTTATGGAGGAAATCAATTCCACCCAGTTGATACCCCCAGATATCGCCATCTGGGGAGGAATGGATTGGGCTGAGATGCGACCCAGCGTCTGTTAGCAGAGACAGTGGCTGGCTTTCACCCTGCAGACCTGGGAGCCAAACTGCACACTGACCACATGTTGAACCTAAGATACAAACAGCTGGAAAGACGTGTGCATGGGCGTCAGGGGTGCCCATTTGGTGATTGTGGGCAAGGCTGGAGCTGGGGAGGGGGTGCACCAAAATCAAAAGTTAAGCTCACGGGCCTCCTGAACAGCAAGTGTCCCGGCCACCATCTTCCGGGCTAAAACACACATGGCTTCAGAATGCAGGGAAATGGGTTTCTCCTTGTGTGCAGTATCCCAGTTGCAGACTTGAGATCTCTTCCCTTTCCATCCAGGGAACACCTACAGCAAACAGCACAGAGGAGGTCTGTGTTTGGGGAGAGGTAGACCAAGATTTAACCTTGGCCGTGCCACTTAGCAACCACCTAACAGGTCAGATAACTACTTTCCTGAGCCTCAACTTCCTTATCTACAAATGGGCATCATGGTACCTCCTAGTTCTAGGACTGTTGTGAGAAATGAACAAATAATGTTAGCAGGTAACCCGGGACAGTGTCTGGCATATTGGTGTTTCTTAACTATCTCTTCCCCCTCAACTCCCCAGAAATCAAAATGGCACCCACCTGGTAGATATTATTGTCTGGCTGTCTCTAATGCACCAGCTACCTTCCTGACAAGTCAGGGCATCTGCTATCATTTGGAAGAATGTGCACATCAAGCAACCAGTCAATATTGAAAGCCTGTGATGTCTGTGCCTATACTATTTAAGGTGCTGTGGCGTCGGCAAGAGAATGCAAAATTGGTGGCCTCTGCTTTTAAGGAACTCGACATGATTGGCGTAATAAGATTTGTGCCAGGGGCGCGAGGGTGGCTCAGTTGGTTAAGCAGCAGACTTCGGCTCAGGTCATGGTCTCACAGTTCATGGGTTCCAGCCCCACATCAGGCTCTGTGCTGACAGCTCAGAGCCTGGAGCCCACTTCAGATTCTGCATCTCCCTCTCTCTCTGCCCCTCCCCTGCTCACACTCTGTGTCTCTGTCTCAAAAATAAATAAACATTAAAAAAAGATTTATGCCAATCAGAGTCCAGGAACTCATGCTTTTGCGCCTCTCTGGCCTCCTATGATCTTCTGGATCAATGTCAAGGTTGGAATTGTACTGTCCTTGTAACTGCCGAGAATAGTCATAATCATGTGACCGTGTGTCCTTTGAAATGCTTCTGTAACTCTGGACAAAACTGTAAAGTTGGCCGGCTTGACCACAGGGCTTCGGAGCTTAGCTGTCCTCACCTGACCTCCCAGAGACCTCTCTCCCGTCTCTTTCCCTCCAGCCTCGTTCCCAGGAACATTATCTGAGCAGCAAATTCCTGGCCTAAGGTTATTAGAAGTCAAATGCTGAAGGTATTTTTTTTTTTTTTTTTTTTTGCCCGTGATGTTGGGGCATTAATAAAGGACTCTTAAAGCCTCAAATTCCAGCTGATGACTAACTTCATTACATCTGAGGTGGGAGACACTCTTGAGCACATGACCCTGGCCAAGGAAACGATGATGAGGATGATGACAAGATCACTAAAAATAATGGCTAACATGTGTTAAATACTTGCTATGTATTAGGCAGTGTTCTAAGGCCTTCGTATGTATCGGCTCAGTCAGTTCTCAGAGATCGGCCCTGTTTCTGCGATGGATGTATGGATGTTGAAATAGAGACACAGAGCTTCCCAGACTCACATAGGTAGTAAGTGGAAGAAGCCTGTGTGTGGACTCAGAGCTCAGAGCCTGTGTGAGATCTTCTGGGGTGAAATCTGCTTGGATTTCTAAGGGAAAATTTTCTCCAGGACAAAAGAACAGCACAAGGGAGAAAAAAAAAAGCATTTGCCCCTTTTTCTCTTTCCTTGCATGTTCTTGAGCTAAGGACCAGTGACAGCTATTCTGTAACTACGAGGCAAGAAGCTTGAGGATGAAAGCCAACAAGTTCAAGACAGTGGGATAAGAATGCAAACAGCCTGGGCCCCTGATGACAGTACTGAGGGGCTAAACAAACCCTTGGACCACCAATCTCTAGACTTCTTTTACATAAACAATTAACATCCTTATCAGTAAACTACAGGTAGCCAGACCCGTTACTTGAATCCAAAAGCTTTCTAATTGATAGGGAGGTTGTCCACTTTGCACCTTGCAAAGCCTCTGCACGAGTGGCAGCCATATACCCTGCATCTTGCCAATAAGAAACTCCAATCCTACTTGGCCATTAGGTTATTGATACCAATTAAGGTCCATTCTTTTAGCAAACTTAGCATCAAGAATATTATCTTCAGGAGGAAGAGTTGGAAAAATGTGTAATGGTCACAATCAGTAATACAAGTGTGCCTTTCCCAAATAAACTTGCACCCAGTTTCTTCAATGGGAACAGGGACTCACCATGGAGGTGGTGACAGTGCAGCAGGATGCAAAGCAGAATCTTAGAGCCCCACCAGAGCACGCTTCGTGGGGACCACCGTCAGCATTTTCTCTGATGTTCTGGGTCATTATGCAAGAGAGCAAGGCCAGAGAGAGTTCTTTTTTTTTAATTTTTAAAAATGTATTTATTTCTGAGAGAGAGTGAGAGAGAACACGAGCAGGGGAGGGTCAGAGAGAGAGGGAGGCACAGAATCCGAAGCAGGCTCCAGGCTCTGAGCTAGCTGTCAGCACAGAGCCCAACGCGGGGCTCGAACCCACGAACCGTGAGATCATGACCTGAGCTGAAGTCGGACGCTTCACCAACTGAGCCACCCAAGCACTCCAGGCCAGAGAGAGTTCTGAAGAGCCGTGGGAAGCTGGCAAATCTTTGAATTTCATGATTCTCGGTTGAGGACCCATCCCCCTTCCTTGGGTTGAAATCAGGCATATCTACCTGCTTTACACCCACACTGAGGCCAATTATGAATTCAGCACAATTCAGTCAAATCCAGCCAAACCCACATTATTCAATACAGCGCAGTGTAATACAGCACAATGAACCCAATGACCCAAATGAGAGCAGGTGTATGTGCATGCACACGTGTGTGAGCGCACAGATGAACTTGGCGGCATGCTCCTTCCTTCCTGGATCATTTTTGCCATGGGAAGATTGCCATCTTCCTTATCAACAGCTCTCTCCTCCAGGGTACTAGGAAGAAGTTGCAATCGACAAGGGGAAGGCGTGTCCTCTCCCAGTGGGCACTGCCATGGTCTGGCATCCAAGGGCTTCTCAGCTTGAAAGTCACCAGGCTTTTGTCTCCCTTTTAGAAGCTGATCACTTATATTTCTGTATCGACATTTCAGAAACACTTGATTTTTTACAATACAACACACCATTCAACCCTTTTTTCTTCCCCATTAAGACGTTATTCTGTAACGTCTCTTTGCTATTTTTAGGACCATTGATTTCTTTTTGAATCATTCTGCCTGCCTTATTCGTGATGTCCTCAGACAATACTTTTGGTCTGACTCTTCTATCGACACCTAGCAGAGGCATCCTGCCGATCAGTTAGCAGACACGGCAGGAGGGAGGGGGCTGGGGAAGGAACCTCAGCTCCCTGGCCCCTCCTCTTCTTCCCCTGCAGAAATAATCATGATAAGAATAACAACACCACCGCCCTGCATTTACACGGAACATTGTGCTTTTCAAAGAGGGTGCACCTTTCAATGAACAACGCATAATATCTCTCAAAGGATGAGAACAGAACAGTATGCCAGAGGAACAATTTTTGATTGGGGTAGGTAAGGGTGGGGGAGCAGTACTTGTACCCTGGGCTTATTTTTTTTCTTACTAGTTTTCGATCTCTGTCTTGAGGAAGGGAAATCTATTCTGGTGATCACCTCGTTTATTCCCAGATCTGGTCCTGTGTTTATGCCACTGCTCTGGACTCCTTGGCCCAAGGAGGGGCACAACCACCTACCAGACCTCAACACACCTAAGATCCAAGAGTTTTCTAAAAGCACTATACTCTAGGGGTGCCTGGGAGGCTCAGTTGGTTGGGCATCTGACTTTGATTCTCATAACCATGAGATTATGATCTCATGGTTTGTGGGTTGGAGCCCCTCATCGGTCCCTGGGCAGGCAGCTCAGAGCCTGGAGCCTGCTTTGGATTCTGTGTCTCC
Organism: Hyaena hyaena; assembly: GCF_003009895.1. Classification (NCBI taxonomy): domain Eukaryota; kingdom Metazoa; phylum Chordata; class Mammalia; order Carnivora; family Hyaenidae; genus Hyaena; species Hyaena hyaena. Next base: position 624,573 of record NW_024080698.1, read on the forward strand.
CTCTCTCTGCCTCTCCCCCACTCATGCTCTGTCTCTCTCTGTATCTCAACACTAAATAAACGTTAAAACAATTGAAAATATATAAAAGCACTATACTCTAAAGTAAGCAATCTCTCTCCTCACTCTCTAGGTAATTTGAATCGCTATCAGACACAAGGTGTTGAAACCAGACTTACTCTAAGGACTTGGGAAGAGGGCTTCCATTGGGAGGTAGCTGTGGCAGGGCGGAAAGAGAATGGATGAGGTGTCAGGCAGGCTGAGTTCAAATCTTGGTTCTGCCACTAAGGAGCTGGGTGGCACTGGTGAGGGAACACGGGACACCGGCTCTGCTCTGAATGAAAGGTAAATGACTTAAATGCATGAAGAAGCACTTGGCCTCCTGGAAAGCGACCCGGGAGCACAGGAGTGCAACATGAGGTAGAAGAGCGAACTTGGGATTTGCAGCGAGGCGTTCTCGGTTCTGCACCCTGGCACTGCAAATTACTAACAGTTCAATCCTGGGCAAGTTACTTAGTCTTTCTGAACCTTAGTTTCCATATCTGTAAAATGGGGTAACAGACTAGATATAAGCAATGTGAGACGCACAGTGAGCAATGACCTTGGTCCAAATTCTATTATCCCTAGAAGAGAAGAGCACAATGACTTGTCTGTCATTAATAATTAAGGATTTTCCACATCAATTCATGCTGGGTACTACACACAAGATAACACAGGTGCATTAAGCTGTCTGTGAGTCCTCTGCCCCTGGGGAAACTGTTTAGGACAGAGGCCACGATGAGTCCAAGGAATAATGATAACACATAAAAGGTAAGGACAGATTTGCAAGGGAAAATGAGAACCTCGCTTCAGAAGGGTAGACATTTTAACCTTTGCTCCCTGGGCTCTCCACCTGCAAGAACGAAGTAAAGGTTTGCTCAGCTCTGACCTCTTTTGTCTGCCCGGAGTCTGGCAGCTCCCATTCTAATGTTAGTTTTACCAGGCTGGTTGGGTTGTGAAGGAAAAAGTGACTTTTGGTGTGATTTTTAAATTAATCTGGGTCTAATGTAGCACATAGACTCACAGTTCTGCGTATGACTGTGTGATGTCGCGCACACTTTTCCTGAGTGCATGCTGGGCACAATTACCTCTAAGAAAAGTTGGGTGTGGTTTCAGATATGTAGAATAGAATACAAGACAATGTGGAAAGACTTTGAGCAGAACAGCTGCATCACTCCTTATCCCGAAACTAGTGGAAGCAGAAGATGTTTACTTTCAATTAGGAATACAGGTGTCGCTTGAATCACGTGCCCACAAAGACCGGTTTCAACTTGGTAACATTATGACCGAGTAAATACCTGACAGTAATTAGTATTTAATTAGTATTTATGATACCAAAAAAGACATTTGAAAGCATATCTATAACCCAACACACACACACACACACACACACACACACACACACACACACACACACACAATGGAATATTACTTGGCGATGAAAAAGAATGAAATCTTTGCATTTGCAGCAACGTGGATGGAACTGGAAGATATTACGCTAAGTGAAATAAGTCAGTCAGAGAAAGACAGATTTCACTCACATGTGGAATTTGGGAAACTTAACAGATGATCATAGGGTAAGGGAAGGAAAAATAAGATAAAAACAGAGAGGGAGGCAAACCATACAGAGAACAAACTGAGGGTTGATGGGGGTGGGGAAAATGGGTGATGGGCAGTGAGGAGGGCACTTGTTGGGATGAGCACTTGTTGTATGTAAGTGATGAATCACTGGATTCTACTCCCAAAGCCAAGACTACACTGTATGTTAACTGACTTGAGAATAAATTTAAAAAAATAAAATAAAGATATTTTTCCAATGTAAAAAAATAAAAAAATATCTATAGCAACTTTCCTCAAAATAGTCCCCAACTGCAAACAACTTAGATGTCCATCAACAGTAGAATGGGTAAAGAAATTGTGGTATATTCATACAGTGGAATATTGCACAGCAAAGAAAAAGAAAAAAATTGCATATTGTTTAGTGAAAGAAGCCAGACACACAGGAGTACATACTATAGATACTATATAACTTCTATGAAGATCAAAAACAGGCTAAATGCATCTTTGGTGATAGAGGTTACCTTTCAGTGGTGACAAGGGGAGTGCAGCCCGGGAAGGTTCATGAGGGAAGCTTGCATGGTACTGATTTATAAATATTATTGCCTTTCTGAAAAGTGATTTAGAAATAGGATATATTTAAAGTATCCAAACAGTTGTTCTAAGTCTGTGCTTTCACAGTTCAAAAAAAGATTTCACTGTGGCCACAGGAACACAAATTTTTAAAAAAATTTTTAATATTTATCTATTTTTGAGAAAGAGAGAGAGAGAGAGACAGAGACAGAGTGTGAGTAGGGAAGGAAAGAGAGAGAGGGAGACACAGAATCTGAAGCAGGCTCCAGGCGCCGAGCTGTCAGCAAAGAGTCTGATACGGGGCTCGAACCCACAGACCTTGAGATCATGACCTGGGCCGAAGTCAGATGCTGAACTAACTGAGCCACCCAGGCGCCCCACATGAACACATATTCTGAAAGAAACTCAACATTTATACTAGTTTCTATTCAGCGATTAGTCTCTAGAATTCTATAGCATAACAATCATTTATAGCTAGTTGAGTGCTTTTCAAAAACTACTTATATAGGTTTATACTGAAATAAGCCATTTGCTGGCAAGCCATTACTTTGTGATTTGGTTGACCCTGAGTCAACCAAAATATTAGTGGCACAGATTCAACAGGTGAGGTCCAACCAAAGCCTTCTCCAAGCTAGGGTGTCTAGGAGACTCGGAGACCCAGGGCCTGACCATATAAGCAGTCAAGGCCATGGTCCTTGACCCCCGTTGAACTTAATCTGCTCTTTGGACTTGAGGCCTTTGAACTAAAACGTGCCGTTGCAAGATTTCCCGGCTTCCTTGTTTGGACTGGCGAGGAATGAGAAACACCATTCTTCTGGTATTTCAGGATCTTGTCTTCCTGTCCAGGCCCTTAAGGAGGAAGTTCAGAAAGAGGCAAGGGGTTCACGCCAGTCCCACCATTTACAGGCCATCCGGCCACCCCTTTGCCCTGAGCACGTCTCTCCTGAGAGTTCATTCCCTCTGCCAGTCGGAGACCCCTTCACATTGTTGTTTTGATACGAGTTAGAGCCTTTTGCATTTCTTAAAAAAGAAAGCAAAACACAACATCCAGAAGGATTTTTCTACTCTGCCTGGAAATTTTATCATTTGTTTTAGCACAAATAATTATCACGATAATAAAAACCTGGTGACTATGGCTGGTAACACTGTATTGTATAATTAAAATTTGCTAAGAGAGTGGAACGGAAATGTTCCCACTGAAAAAGGGTAAATATGTGAGCTGATGGATGCATTAATTAACTTGATGGAGAGGTACTTTCACAATATATACCTATATCAAATCATCACATTGTACAATTTATTTTCCATTTTTATTTTTTTAAGTTTATTTATTTTGAGAGAGAGCAAGCTCGCACACACATGCAAGCAGGGGAGAGGTAGAGAGAGAGAGAGAGAGAGAGAGAGAGAGAATCCCAGCCAGGTTCTGTGCTGTCCCCAATGTGGCGCTCAGTCCCGTGAACCGTGAGATCATGACCTGAGCTGAGACCGAGAGTCGGACACTTAACTGACTGAGCCACCCAGGCGCCCCATCGTATGGTGTACTTTAAATATCCTACATTTTGTCAGTTATACCGCAGTAAGGATGAAAACATAAAAAAATGAAAAAGACACCAAAATAAAAACCTTGGGCATTTGGGGGGGGACTCCACTATTTTCAAAACCTTTCTTGTGATCCTGCAAAACAGATTACAGGAGGCACTATTTCCCCCGGTTTAAAAAAGTATAGGGGCGCCCGGGTGGCTGGGTTGGTTGAGCATCCAACATCAGCTCAGGTCATAATCTCACGGTTCCCGAGTTCGAACCCCACATTGAGCCCCACATCAGGCTCTATACTGACAGTGAGGAGCCTGCTTTGGATACTCTGTTTCCTTCTCTCTCTTTCTCTCTCTACTGCTCCCTTCCCTTCCCCACCTCTCAAAAATTAATTAATTAATAAGCATTTTTTAAGTGCAAAACAGGGGGTCAGGGAGGTTAATAGACTCACCTAAGGTCCAGCAGAGGGACTACAGAGGAGATGAGGCTGGAATCGGGCGTTCTCATTGTGAGCCCGTTCGTGCCTGCTCCTTGGCCCCGTCTGTCTGTCTGTTGTCTGTCTGTCAGTTCCCAACCTCTGACTCCAACTGCCCACTTTGGAGGTAGAGACTTGCTTTGGGAGCAAGAACGCCCCAAGTGACTGGAGAATTTGCTTCAATTCCTATCATGGGTCCAGTGTGGTCTCTGGAGCATGCTCTGTGTCCCAGGACCCAGCTCAGAGCCTGAAACCCAGGGATCCTCAGTGGAAGGGTGCCGAAGTGAGTTAGCCAGTGGTGCTGCAAGCTTAGTACTCCTGAGCTTCTAGCAAGGGGTGAAAACCATAGAGTGGGGAGGGCGGATTAGAGACTGCAGAGTCTGCCTGGCATTCTCTAATAAAAACAATTACTATTGTTATTATTCATTGACAGCTTACTGTGTGCCAGCAACTTGAACATTTTTACATGGGCTACCTCAGTAATACAATGATTTTGTGACATGGGTCATTTTTATCATGGTGTTACAGGTGTGGAAACCGGGGCTCTGATAAGTGGCTTGCCCGAGGTTATTCAGGCAGTATGTGGGGGTCAGGAGTCAAACTCGGGCAGTCCAGACCCAGAGACCATGCCCTTAGCCTCCAAGCGGGTCCCCCCACAGAGAACCTGTCAAAAGGCCAAGGGGATTTTCAGACAGCCTGAGGCTTCCGGTTGCCTGTTCCCCGAATGGATACCCCGGCCCCCTCCACACAGTCACGTCCTCAGTGTTTGGACGTTCCTTCCATTCCCTGCTCCTTCCACTCCTCACTGGCTTATCTGATCGTCTCATCCTTCCTACTTCCCCTGTCTTAGGTCCCCTTGTCTTTTCCTTCCTCTCCTCTCCCTAGCTTCTTCTCTCACCTCGCTTCCTTTTCCTCTTGCCTGTGCCTCCCTGGCCAGCTCTCTCCTCCTGCAGCAATGTTGGCACAACCATAAATTTTAGTAGGAAATCCTCTGGGGGTGAGCTGAGGTGCCCCCAGGGCCATCAGTGCCTTCTCCTAGGCAGGGTGAGTCAACCCGCCTGGGTGGTCACCTGTTCCTGTGTCCCGGGCACACGTGCGAAGGAAAAGCCGACTTTAACCAAACACTCACACTGCAAATGTAAGATACACTCGGATTAGGACCGCGGAGTAACACCGGCTCCCGAGCTGGCCTGGAAGCAGTCATGGCTGGCGAAAGCCTCAGGAGGACTTAGCACCGCGTCTGACGCTGCAGTGGGGGGAGGAAGAGGGGAGTCATTGTCTCTGCTTATTGCGTATTCGCCATGAACCTCGGAGGTGGGTGCAGGCCTTGGCCCCGTTCTGCCCACGAGGAAACTGTAGCATAACGGAGTTACACGATTCGCCCACGGTCCCAAAGCCAGTAGGTAGCAGGGTCAGAATGCAAACCCTGACGGTGGGTCCCAGAGCCTGTGCTCTCAGGCCCTGTAGTATGTTGCCGAGAAGTCTCGGCAGGCTTTCTTGGGGAGGTGACAGTGAGGTGAGGTCTAAGGATAGATAAGTAGAGCTGCTTTCAGGCCGCTGTAACAAAGTACCATAGACGGGGGAGCTTGTAAACCACAGAAATGTATTCCTCACCTTTCTGGAGTCTGGGAGGTCACGATCAAGACGCTGGTAGATTTGGTTTCTGCTGAGAGCCAGCTTCCTCGATGGTTGTCTTCTCTCTGTTGGCTGAAGGGGCGAGGGACCTCTCCGGGAGCTCTTTGAGAAGAGCACGAATTTCCGTCATGAAGGTCCGACTCTCATGACCTAATCACATCACAAAGGCCTCTCCACCACGTTGGTAATTAGGTTTCGACATATGAGGTTCGGGGAGACACAACATTCAGTCTATAGCGAGCTGGGTTATCGAATATGCAACAAAATGTTGCTCTTCCCTCATGCCCGCGGCAACGGCAGATATCCACTAATTGATCACAGCCCCCTTTTTCATAGCTAGGGGCCCAACTTCAGATTCCTTAAGAAGGTGCTCCAAGAAGACCGATACCCCGGATTTGTCAGAATCAGAACCAGAATTGAAATGTATTTGCCACCTTAGGTTTTGCTAGCAGGCACCCTAAAACCACTTTGATGTAACTTTGAAGCGCCTTCTCTGTGATTATGAGGCAACTGCACTGATGAGGCACTTACTGTATACAGTAGGTTTGTTCTCCCAACATGGCGGTTACTTGAGCTACCTGGATGCAGGCTCCGTTTTCTGGAAACGGAGAGACAGGGAAGGTCAGAGGACCTAGAAGTCCCGTGAACTCCGAGGAGAGTTGTCTGGAGAATGAAAATCACCTTGCCTCAAGCAGAGGACTGCTGGGTGATTCATAGCCTGGAGAGTGCTTCATTGTTGGACCAACTCAAGGTCCATCCCGGGACCTCTGAGTCCACATTGACTCACAGCCAAACAGAAATTATGCCCAGAATGGCTGTCGTGATGGCTGGTCCTAAACATCAGCTTCGGAGCAGAGAATTCAGAACATCTGCTCCAGCGCTGACCTCCACAGACACCCCTCCTCGGATTTCCGCCCTGCCCAGCTGTTTGTCAGCGGAGCCCAGCTCCCTGTGAAAACCCAGAGCGGGGACACCGGGTGATGGGGGGGGGGGTGCTGTAGCGGCGCAGACAGAGCCCCTTGAATCCCTTACACCTCAGACGACTTCGACTCAAGGCCTGCCATTGTTTCAAGCACTCAGGTTCCATATTGTCCTTTAAAAAAATGTATACATTTAATGTGGTTATGCCTGTATGAATAGATCAGTATGATATAAGTGATATTTAGTAACCGATAATTACTGTGTGTTAGCCATCTGCTATTCCTGCGGGTTTCTCCAAACCCTTTCATAAAAGCAAAATGATACTCCGCGGCCAAATTATATAACATTAACAGAATATTTTATATGCGAAAGGCTGTATTTCTTTACTTTTCATTCAACTAAAAATGTACACAGTCAGTAACAAGCCATTTCAGCTGCATATTTATCCAAAACATTTCATAGGCAAAAAAAGTCAAGTGAGAAAAATAACAGTTCAGCCACATGAGGGCTAGAAAAACACATTAGAAAAGGGATCCTCATTACAATAATAAACGAGAGCCCAATTAAGGCTGCCACATGCAGGGCGGGTCCATACTTGGCAGGGAAAGCCGGTGCTTAGGAGGTTTTGCCCTTGACTTTGAGAGTGTCCCCAGCACCCTAACTAGCATTCCCAGACTGGGGCTGCCGCAGCTGTGGCGAACCAAACGTCAACAGCTCCGGCCACTTTTCAGCCTCACGTTCTGGAAAGTACTCCTTCAGTGTGGCAGATACTGCTTTCCAGGCACATCTGGGCCCCCGCCCTTATCGCCCGACTGTCCTTACTCCTCTGGAGCTTGCCGCAGGCAAGTGCATCATGGGCAGCAGCAGGACAGAGGGATGAGGAGCTCTGTGTCCCACGATGGGTCCGTAGGAAGACACATCTCAACGCCCATGAACTTGGGTTCCAACGCCCCTGATGGGGAGGCACAGTGCATTAGTGTTGGTGGCTTTTGCCAAGTGTGACATGTAGGTAGAGCTCTGGGTGGGAGGGAGGGAAGACTTGCCCGGGGCTCCCGCAGAGGCCACAGCCTGCAGAGGGATGCAAGCTCGTTGCAGTGTTCACACAGTGCTCGCCTTCCCTAAGCCTCAGTTTCTTCATCTGCAAAATGGGAACACACTCCTTATTTTGTGCTGGTCTGAGGACCAAATGCTAAGTGCAGTGTCTGGCCCAGAAGAGTCACTTAATAAAAGTCTGCTATTAACATTTTTAAGCTCTCTTCTAGATAAAATATAACTATGTGAAACGGTAGCGAATAACCATAGAACGACAGAGCAGTGAGTGCAAAACACAGAAGTATGGACTAAATTCGAGGTGTTGAAAAGTTGGCAGATAGAGGAGGTGAGCAGAGGGCAGTTGGGGCGGAGCAGGGAAGGCTGCCTGGAAGAGGCGGATTTCACATGAGAATTTCTGCTTCAGACCCTAGAGGATGCCAGTCACTGCAGTCCCTGGCAAGGGTGGTGAGGCCTCTGGAGGCCGATTTCTTCCTCAGGCCCCGTGCTTACGCCCGGGGCTCCTGCAATCAGGTCCACCATGGGGTCTATTGCTGGTAGACCCACCATGGGGTCTATTGGGCCCCAGTAGAACAGGCTTTCTTCTCGGGCGGATAATTGAGAAGGGCAGGGAGTTCACAGAGGCACCGAAAGTCACATGTCAGCCGTTGCTTCTAATTCATCTTCTCAGAATTCTCTCTCCATGCTTGCAAGAGTTTCCAAAGGTTACCTCCTGACTTTTTTTCCCCCAAATTTTTAAAGTTTATTTATTTTTAAGAGAGACACAGAGCACAAGTGGGGGAGGGGTGGAGAGAGAGAGGGAGACACAGAATCTAAAGCAGGCTCCAGGCTCCCAGCTGTCACCACAGAGCCCAGTGCGGGGCTCGAACTCATGAGATCATGACCTGAGCTGAAGTCCAAAGCTTGAAGCTTAACCGACTGAGCCCCCTAGGTGCCCCAACCTCCTGAGTTCTTAAAGGGGCCAAGGCCTTTTTCATGCAAACACTCAAGCACCTTCCATATGATAGAAATGTCTTTTTTTTTTTTTTTTTAAGTTAATGTTTGTGAAACAGGATAACGAATACCTTTCTTGGCCTGTTTGGCGATCACACCTGCGATATTGGTGTTGTTAGTGTCACATTCTACCAGCCACCTGTAGAAAGTAGATTCTTCTTTTTTTAATGTTTTATTTATTTCTAGGACAGAGAGAGAGAGAGACAGCGTGAGCAGGGGAGGGTCAGAGAGAGAGGGAGTCACAGACTGAAACAGGCTCCAGGCTCAGAGCTGACAGTCAGCACAGAGCCCGAAGAGGGGCAAGAACCCACGAACCGCGAGATCATGACCTAAGCGAAAGTCGGACGCTTAACCGACTAAGCCACCCAGGCGCCCCTGTAGAAAGTAGATTCTTAACACGATGTCATGGCTCTGTCCCGTCTCCCACAGGTGCACACAGAGAGAGGGAGGGAGGGGGGACTGGGAGGGGCGGATATGAAGAGGAGACCATGAGTGGTTGAGAGGAGAGACCCGGACGACCAATGGCCGGGTAAGGAAGGCGTGGGCAGCATTTTGGCCTCACCATTGATGGTGGAGGCCATCCTGTGGCTGCGCAGCCTAGAATGCCGGCGGCAATGTTTGCAGGACCGAGTCCCTGCTGAGTGTGCAACAGGATGCCCCCACTTCCCACCTCCCTTTTCCCTTTTGCCCTGGAAACCCGGCTCCCCAAAGCTGTTGGCTCTGCCTACCTACACCTGTCTGCCCCTTCATTCAGCCAACCCAGGTTCGGGGATGACTCACCAATTAATGTTCAGACTCAGGGGCAAATCGGCTGGGCTATCGGCTCCTTCAGAGATTCACTTTGTTTGTAAGGCAAGTGAAACACAAGAGGGCCTTATTCTCTGCAGTTTGACATGTGGCTGAAAAGTTCAGTTTGCATTCTGTGTTGAAATCCAGTCCTATCATACATATAGTAGCTCTTTAAAGGAGTCCCGCATTTTAGAATGAATCATTCATGTTAGTTTAGCTGGCTCAGGGAGTGGGCATATTAGATTTTCTTAAAGTCGGATACCTATCGATTGCGAACACAGTCAATTAAAATGAGTGAGAGACGAAGGCTTGTATCACAGATTTTGTAGCAAATACTGGGGCAAAGCTAGATGGCCTTGGTACTTATTGAGCATTTATTATGTACCCACGCAATGCAGGAAGTCATGGGGGAATACAGAAGAAGACACATTCCATCTCTATACGCTTCTGTTTCCTCACCCATAAAATGAAGTGTTGGAAGAAATGATGTCTATCACAACTTCTAGCCCTGGATGTTCTACGGCTGGTGGTGTGATCTATGCCCTCAGGAGCCTCCGAATCTCGCTGGGAAAAAGCACAACACACCTTCCAGTGAAATAATGATACTGCAGTGACTTGAGGTCAGGGAGAGGCTGTGGGGGTTGGAGAAACCGTGAAAGTCTCCCGTCCATGGGACACGTGCCTTCTAGGATGGAGACAAGTTTCCAGGGGACCAGTGGAGGGTTGAGTCAAGTTGGAGGGAGCAAGTTTAGTGATGTCAGGGATCCTAAGGGCCCCTCCCTAACAGGGTTGTTGGAGATTATATGAGATAATATGTGAAGATCCAGCTTGGTGCCCGGTGCACAGTAAGCACGATTTTCGTGTCCCAAAACAACCAATAGGGAGTGACTGACGCAGTGGAGTATCTTCTGTTGGATCCACTTGGCTGTAACCTGGATGAGGAAGTTGCCCCAGAGGAGCAGCTGGAGAGGTCTGCAGAGCCAGTGGGGTGGCCGTGCTGAAGGAGGACCCTCCCTCAGACGGCGGAGATCTCTCCACTGAGTTGTTTTTGCACAAAAATCACTTGCCCACCCACGTACACAGCAGAGACCTTGGAGAGCTCTTGAGGCAAAAATTGAGTTAAATCGATCTCTTGGCATGATCAGGAAGAATGTCACTTTTGAAGGGAAATGAGTTCTGCACATTTGTCTTTATTATTTTTTTTAAATGTTTTATTTATTTCTAGGAGAGAGAGAGAGAGACAGCGTGAGCAGGGGAGGGTCAGAGGGAGAGGGAGTCACAGACTGAAACAGGCTTCAGGCTCTGAGCTGGCAGTCAGCACAGAGCCCAACGCGGGGCTCGAACCCACCCACGAACCGCGAGATCATGACCTAAGCGAAAGTCGGACGCTTAACCAACTAAGCCACCCAGGCGTCCCTGTCTTTATTATTTTTAACCAGGGTGCAGAGTTGCTTATGGAGCTGTCTGTGCCCTTCATGCTGGTCCCGAGGGGGTGGTGGGTCCAGCGAACACCGACTTTTTGAAGCTGTCACCAAACCAAAATGCCAAGAGGACTTGTGAGAGAATTTGCCTGGCTTTCCATGATCAGCTCTCCTGGTGCTCTGTGACTCTGAGTAGATTTCCAGCCAAGTATATTCACACTGATATCTCTCTTCTTTGAGTTGCAATGAATATCATTATTAAGTGTCACTATCGTGCATTGAACCTTTACTATGGTCCAGGTACGTACATAGCTTATTGAGTCAAATCCTAAAATACATCGTAGGAGATAGGCAGTAACTAATGTCCTGAGAGGCTAAGTAACTTGCCCAGGGTCACACAGCAGGCAATAGCAGAGCTACGACAAAAATCCAAGTCTGTCTGATTATAATTCTTAATAACTACTCTCCTGCCTCCTAGATGATGAGGCAATTGGGGATTAGGAATATAAAGGGCATGTGAGGGTGAGGGAAAAAAATGGAACGATTCCAGTGCTACCTTGGAAAAGATGAAGGAAGATAAGAGGAGCAAACAGAGCTGTAGAACAGTATTCCCTTGGGTTGAGGACAGGAGGCACACGGGTCACAGGGGCTGGTGCCATGTGCTTTCAGAAGACATGTACCCATGGACAGAGCCCACATCCCACAGTCCTAAGTATTTACGAGCCACCCAGGATTGAGAAATGCCTAAACACAGGGCACCCCCCTGCCTTTGCAGCCTCAACCACCTGGATTCACTGGGGTCTTGGGGCACGGAGGGGAATCCCCATCCTGGGGGGGGGGGTCAAGACCCCAGAGATGAGTGGTGCCTGCTGGTGACCGGGGCATCATAGAAAGGAAAAAGCGTTGGACATTTGGAAGGAGGAGAGATATAGAATATAAAACCCCCCTTCGGTGTGCATTATCTGCAACAAAGCAAAGCAAATTTACAAGCATATTATGGAAACCGCAGGAGAGGGAAATCATAGGAAGTTTCTGGTGAACAAGGAAATTGGAAATGGAAATTGGAATCTCCCGGTACAGCCCCGATTATGATTAATTTGAACTGTGTAAAATGTTATTGATAGTGTCTGTTAGTATCTTATCTCTGCTGTCCCTTAGTGAACACACAAATATTCAGAAAAAGGCTCATTCTCAGACTCCTTGCTCCAATCCCATTTTTCCTTGAACATCTTACACTTCTTAAGCCCCATTCCTGCTACGTTGGAGATTCTCTTTGTGCCCAGAGAGTGCCTACTGCATACGTGATGTGATCCTGGTGGGCTGATACTGCTCTCCCATCTCTGGAATCACTACCAGGCTAAGCCTGGAATGGACAAACAGTAAGTGCTCAATAAATACCTGCTGTGTGATGAACACGTCTCAGTTTTGCCTCTCCTGGTTGGATGACAGTTCGGAAGCTCACACTGGAAGGCAGCAGGAGAAGGCGTGGTGGGGGGGGGGGGTTCCCAGTGTCTGTTGGGATGAAGCTCTGAGCGAGGGCCTGTCTCAGCATGTGTGTGAGTGGGAGCCAAGGGTCGTCTGGCCGGGGGAGAGCCTGCCTGATTGGTCTCTGCGTTTTCTGCGTTGGAGGTGGATGGAGGTGCGGGTGGGGGAAGCCCACCACGGCCGGGACAAAGAAAATAAAGACCAAGCTTGCACGTCCTGGACCAGAGGACCCCCCGGGAGACACAAAGATGGCTCGGGCCCGGCCTGGAAACAATTCACTCGGCGTGGACCCCGAACTTGGAGAAAAACTGAAGAGCAGAACAATTTCCCATTCATGGAGAAAATGAGGAGGCCGGGTCTCTTTCAACGAGTCAGCCGTAGGCAGAGGGATTTATTTATAATATTATTATTGGGCAGAAAGGAACTTAACTATGGCCGAATGTAAAAAGTATTTTTTTTGATAAGTTAAAGAGATTAAGAAAAATCGGGCCGATTTTGACAGAGAATGGTGTGTAAACGAGAGGTGTTATCAGTGAGAATCTGGCACCGGCTCCATTTTGTTATGGTGAAAAATATCAGTATTATTTACTAAGAAGATTAGGGTTGAATTGGAAGAGAGGCTGGATGTTGCGTGCAGATGGAGATAAGATAAGGATTTTACCTTCTCTGCGCAGCCAAATGCGGCGTACACAGCGGTGTTATCTCCAGGCTGGCAAGCAGGGGGATATTGAGATGTACGTTGTAATTACCAGTGGCAGGAGCAAATTTCATAGCGACTATTTTAAACCCTAATAAAATGCCGGCCTTTAATTATACAGCTTTGAAATATTTTTCTCAGTTAATTGCAACGGGGGAAAATAAAATCAACCTCATATTTGAAACTGATTCTCACAGGGAAAGCCATCGGCCTGGCGTTCCAGCTGCCTCGGAGCACTGCCTTGCAGGGTGGGCGAGGGGCTGCCTCGGTCCTGAGTTTCCAGGCTCCGGCGACCCCCTCCCTCCCCGCCTCCCTCCCCAGTCTCATATGGGGAGGCAGAATAAGAAAGGGTGAAGCCTTTCTGAGTGGAATTAGATACCACCACCGCTCTCCCCTCCCCTCTGCCCACCCCGCTATGCCCCAGAAAGCCCTCATGCTCATTCTTTCTGGGCATGGAGCCTGATTTCTAGAAGCTGGAGGCAGGTGGGTACAGGAGAGAAGAAAGGAGGGCCCCAGCCAGCCAGGAGGGGCCTCTCCTCTGCAAAGGTAGCTCCTGAGGGGCTCCAGCCTGTAGAACTCAAGGCCACGTGGCCTCCCTGCAATGTGCAGTTAGGCTGGGTCCTTCTTGGTCCACACCTCTCCTGCTTTCAGGTTCAGAGATTGGCGTCTGGGATTTAAAAAAAAAAAATTTTTTTTTTTAATGTTTTATTTATTTCTAGGAGAGAGACAGTGTGAGCAGGGGAGGGTCAGAGAGAGAGAGGGAGTCACAGACTCTGAAACAGGCTCCAGGCTCTGAGCTGGCAGTCAGCACAGAGCCCGACGCGGGGCTCGAACCCACGAACCGCGAGATCATGACCTAAGCGAAAGTCGGACGCTTCCTTCCCCCTTTGCCCCGCACCAATGAAAAAAATAGTAACAGTAGGCATGGTGGTGGGGGTTGGAACAGCTCCTTTATCCGAGGCACGGCCCTTCCCAGCAGAAGGCAGACAACTCTGTTACTTACACTTCTGCCTGAATTTTAGAGAGATCCCGGGGTGTAAAGTAACTTGCCCTGGATCACCCGCAGTGTTGCCATCCGGATCCGTCTGATCCCAGATCTGCAGCATCAAGGACAAACTCACCTTTCCATCTGTCCTCCCCTTTCCTTCGGGCCACCAACCGCCACCCCTGACCATCGTTGTCCGTGACCTGGACTCCCACGTCCCCGTCGCCTTCTGAGCCCTGCCCCTGCGCCCTTACTCAGAAATGGCAAAGGCCCCTCATTGCCTGTAGGATGACAGTCCAACACGATCCCTGCCCGCAGGCCCCTCCACAGTCTCGTCTCCATTCCCTTTCCTCACTCCCCATCCACTCCTTCTTCCCTTCCAGTCTCAGAGGGTTGATCTACCACTGCTCACTGGCTGCTGAAAGGAACATACCCCTCTCCCCGCCTGGAAACCCCTCGAAGCTTCTCTTTCCGCTCAGCTGCTCCTCAAAGTGCAGTTCAAACTGCTCTGCTTCTGAAGCCAGACCCCTCCAGGCCACCACGCAAGCCCCTCTGTGCACGTTCATGCCCATGTCTGACCCTCTTTCGGCACATGCCTTCTTTGCATAATTTAGAACAGAAGCTCCTGAAGGCAGGCGGTGGCTCTGCTTTGCTCCCTAGTCACGCACCACCCCCCCCGCCGCCATATGAGGCTCTAATACTATTTGCTGAGCAATAATTGTCAGTTACCCTCTTGAATGTGTGTTCTATGTTACCCAGTGGATTGTAAACTCCCTGACGGCAAGAACAGTATACGGATTCCTTTTACAATCCCAGCCCAGACTCACCAGAGGTGCCTTGATGGAAAAGCGGCTAGTTTTGTACCTGAATCTCCTGAGGTGGAAAAACCTGTGGGCAAGGGGCCCAGAGACACCACACCTTCCGTCACATGACCCTAATCTCCTCTTATGGGAAATGGGACCAGTGACATCCTCTCTATATAGAGAGTGGGCATCTAGATATCTGGATCCAATGACTGTACAGAGTGAAAAAGACTTAGAAAGTACGCAAACATGGTGTGTGGTAAGTAACTACCTCCTTCTCCCAGGGCTGCCAGACCCTTTAAAGTCCAATTTTTTGGATGGGCACCAAAACGTAAATAGCTTGCCTTCCACCGCGAGATCTCTGGGCCTTGGCCACACACCACACTGTGGGTGGGTGGGAGGATATTACCCTACGGATGTGACGGTGATCTGGCTGCCACATCTGTCACCCCATTGATCACCAGGGCTGACTTGGGTGCTCTGGTTGGCTGGGCAGGTGTCCCCTTCCTCCTTCACTGCTTCCCGTGCATCCCTCCTGAAGCTGCCCGCGGGGTGGAAGAGGACCCTCTTCAGTCAAGGCTATACGCATAGCTGCGCTCCCCTTCTAGACCCTCCAAACAAGCTCTCAAGGTCCATCTGTAGGGGAATGTTGGGTAGTCAGGCTTCCGAGACTCCAGACACATCCAAACGAGATGCCACATGCATGTGACAGTCTGTTTTCTTCAAAAAAAAAAAAAAAAAAAAGGAGGGGTGTATGGGATGGACCTTTCCAGAATCTCCCCAGGGACTAGCATGAGACAAAGAGAGTGGCGTGCAAAGGGCCTTTCTCCAGAAGAAAAAGAGAGCCCAGTCAGCTACTCCGCTATTGGACTATTTCCCATTCGATGTTAGGGGTCCCTTCCATCTAGGAAGGACGCTAACTTCACAGGAGAGGGGACTGACCAAAGCTAACTTCACAGGAGGAGGAGGAGGAAGAGTATGCTCTTATTTCATTCGTTTTTTAAAATTACGTATCTTGAGAGGGGGAAGGAGTGCGTGCAAGTGGCAGAGGAGCAGAGAGAGGGGGTCAGAGGATCCAAGAGGGCTCTGCACTGTCGGAGTGGAGCCTGACGCGGGGCTCGAACCCATGAACCACGAGATCATGACCTGAGCCCAAGTAGACTGCTTAACCGACTGAGCCACCCAGGGGCCCCTAGTATGTTTTTCGTTGCCCACCTAGTGTTTCTGGGAGAAAGTTGCTTTCCCAGCTAGAGCTCAGACAGCCGGACCTCCTGTGTTCCTACGGTCCCTCTCCTCAACTCCCTGACATGCTCCTCAGGCTGAGCACGAAAGGAATTTTTATAAAGCAGATGCTTCTTCTCCGTGAAGTTGTACCTTAGCTTCTCTGAGTTAATTGATTTAACTGCTTATGGAACCTCTCTGTCTTACAGTTCCAATCTTCCGGACAGATACTTAGTGATCTGAAAATAGATACTTAACTAGACTGGGAGTCCTCTCTTCCCAGAAAGACTCTCTCCTACGGAAGGGAAGGATTCTTGAGCCCACGATGACTGTCACCATCGGTACAATCAAGTACTGGCGGAATGTACCCATTTATAATTTTCCATTTTTTAGTATTGGTAACAGTAGCTGACACCAGTGGGATTTTTTTTTTCATAAGCAAGGCTTTGGGTTAGCTCTCTACATGTGGCATCCTGTAATCCTGAAAAAACCCTCTGAGGGGGGCACTATTCTTATCCCCATTTTATTGACAAGAAAACCAGGATTTAGAGACATTAAGTAATTGGCACCTGAATGCTGAATCCAGTCTCTTTCTAAAGCTGTGCTTTTAACCACCGCGCTGCAATGTGTCGCACCTACAGGGCCCAGCCTGCATTAGGTGTGTGTCCCCAACAGGGACCATCTGATGACACGTGTCTAATGCGTGCTTGTATGTGTGTGGGTGTGTTTGCAGAATCCCGTGTGTCCCACTCTGGCCGCTCTGTGGCCTCTGGACAGCAATGAGCAGGGCCTTATGATTCCTCGGTTTGGGGAGGTCGCGGCCCGTCAGCCACAGCGCTTGGCAGCAGCCCCTTAGCCAAATAGCAGGAGCCAGCCAGAACGTGCTCTCGGTCACAGAACTCAGAGATTGAATCCCGAGCCAGCGTCTGTCCTGGGCGGCTGCAGCTGGCCCTGGGGCTGCAGTCTTTGTGGGTGCTGGCTGGGGTCGGGGCTCTCACTGTTCCAGAAATGATTAATACTCTGATACTATCTTGATAGCTTTAGGAGACACCCCTCCGT
This sequence comes from Hyaena hyaena, assembly GCF_003009895.1. Lineage (NCBI taxonomy): Eukaryota > Metazoa > Chordata > Mammalia > Carnivora > Hyaenidae > Hyaena > Hyaena hyaena. The sequence continues at coordinate 641,806 of NW_024080698.1, forward strand.
GGACTGGGATGCTACTGGTTGATATAAAATGATATATGTTTTCCAATCTATTTCATGGTGGCAGTAATTCAGACAAGGAAATGTCTTTGCCTGCTGCTGGAGCTTTATGCTGCTTAGAAAGGGGGGAAAATCACAGAAAATGATGAAGAGAATTTTTCAGGGACCTTAATACATTAGTAACTGGGAGCTTGGAAAATGAAACACTCTCTAAATTTCCGATATTGAACAAATGGCTTTCCCTCCCTCCTGAACAATGATGGTTATCTCTCCCTCTTCTGAAAACCAGGCAGCCCAAGGGAAATATCGTGAGATATAACACAGCAAAGGAAGGTCTGGAAATAATTACACTGTTTTTCTTTCTTTTTTTAATTTTTAAAATGTTTTTGTTTATTTTTGAGAGAGAGCTGCAAGCAGGGGAGATGGGAAGAGCATCTGATGCCGGCTCCAGGCTCTGAACTGTCAGAACAGAGCCCGACGCAGGGCTCGAACCCACAAACCATGAGATCATGACGCAAGCCGAAGTCAGATGCTCAACCGACTGAGCCACCCAGGCACCCATACAGTGTTTATCTTATTTTTTACTCTGAAGCAACTCTGTTTAATGGTTTCCCTGAGCAATCACTCATTCTTTTTGCAGCCTGCTTCGAAGGATGGAAGACATAATTTGAAGCCATAAACAAAAACTAAGTTTATGATCACATTACATCTTTGTTCCTCCCACATTTAAGATGTTCTTCAGTTGCTTTGTCCCTGGCGAGAGCCATCCCACAACCAAAGCAGCTCTTCAGAGGACCCGCTACCTACCACTGTGGCCTTCCTCCACAGCCTGTTTGCTTTCCCTTGGCTACACATGACAAGCTAAGGCCATTAGTAATAGTAACATTTTAAGAAATTCCCGGTGCTTCCGGTTTTGCAGTAAACATGGAATTCAACAAAGTTTGTGCCACCCATTTGCCAGGAGGACCCAGGAGCTAGTAGTTAGAAGGGTCTGAGACTGAGGGTGTTGGGTGAGAGACAAACTGTGAAGAGAGAACAAAGCTTGAGCACTTATTATACACCCTTGTAAAACATCATTTTTACCAAAATTATACAGGTACATAGTTTAAAAGAAAAAACGAAATCCAGCAAGGCTTCCTTCCAGTTTCCCTTTCCCCTTTCTCAGTGGCTGCAACTTCAAATCTTTGAGCAGCCTCTTCCATTGTTTAGTTCCATGCATCTAAATAACATGTTTATGTGGTTACTTCTATGTTTTCTGATTTTATTTTTTATTATTTTTTGGGTTTTTTTTTACAAATAGTTTACTGTCCAGTTTGTTTCCATATAACACCCAGTGCTCATCCCCACAAGTGCCCTCCTCCATGCCCATCTCCCCCCTCCCCCCCACATCCGTCAGTCCTCAGTTTGTTCTCAGCATTCAAGAGTCTCTCATAGTTTGCCTCTCTCCCTCTCCCCCACCATTTCACCCCGTCTTCTCCCCCATGGTCCTCCGTTAAGTTCCTCCTAATCCTCCTATATGTGCAAACATATGGTATCTGTCCTTCTCTGCCTGACTTATTTCGCTCAGCATAACACCC
>NW_024080698.1:2088313-2203313 GCF_003009895.1 Hyaena hyaena
TTTTTTTTTTTTCTGGCAGTCACCACATAAGAACAGAAGCCCCAGCCAGACCCATTTCTCCAGACTTCTCGACGGGCGGTTTGGGTCCCTGCGGGGGTGTGGTGAAGTAGTGATACTTGATCTGTTGCCTCTGAAATAACAGATCCATTATTAGAGGAAGCATTTTCAAGTCTCCACATTGGGACTTGAGTGCCTTCTCCTACACAATTACTTGTGTTTAGACCAAAAAAAAAAAAAAAATAGTAGTTACATATAGTAAAGGAATCACAATTTATTTTGATTCTCTAACCAAAGGTGCTCTGCATGTATCTGTTGTTGGTAATTGCAGACGTCTGACCCAGGAAAACTGCCTGCTCACTCCCATTTAGGGGTCTGATGATTCTGGATCTCTTTTATCTTGGCCTCTTGCTTTTTCTCATTATTCCCTTCCGTGTTTAACTTTCACTTAACACTCCCGGTTGGCAGGCGAGAAAGAGAAGAGAAAGTTGAAACTTGTTGCGTAGGAAGTCATCTGTAGCTCTGGTGAAGGATACGATAGGGAAAGAAAGCAAACTAATCATTAAAATAGACTTTCAAAGTTCTCAGTGCGTTTATCCATGCTTGCGTTGCTCCGCCCACCTCCCCCGTTCGATTCCGATAAGGGGACTGAAGGGTTTCTCTGACATGCGTCGTTCTCCTTGGCACTAGCTAAGGTCAGAGGCTCTGTCTCTTTGCTGCAGGTTTGTACTCCTCACAGAGTGTTGTTGATGTCCTCACTGAGTATGAATCCGCAACATGCTTACATGAGCTGCACACAAATGCATGCGCGTACACACACGCACACGCACACGGTCATGAGTCTGCTGGGTCTGTGGCCTTCATTCTAGATAGAGGCTACCTAGAGATACAGCAGGATTTGTCTTTCCCCGCTCAGTCCTAATATGTAATGTCACATAAGAGTGAGGTAGGACGCACCTGCGTTGGTGCCTCTGTTCCTGACATCTCCGTGGAGAACTGCTAAAAATAAAATCTAAACAGTTTACGAACATCACTACCCTGTGTTTGCAAAGGCAGGCATCCTGTTCTGATACACCCAACACACAAGCCAGTTTGGACTGTGAGACAGCTGATTTTTCCCTCTTCGGTGAGACTTTGACTTTGAAAAGGTACATTGTTTTCATATGAGACGGCTGACACAGAGCACAGAGCAAGTCGTTTGCCTTTCTTTGCTAAAATCAGTTTACAGGTTTTCTGTAGCTGGTAAGCTCTTGGATCAAATAACCAGGCCCTGAGTAGTCCCCTTTGCTTGGAGTTGTGCAGGGAACCCAGAGCACAGGTTGGGATTGAGGCCGTCGGTTTCTTACCAGTTGCCGTGTCCTCCCACACCAGCGTGGTTTTCTGCAGAGACCAGAGCTGCATGCTGCAGGTGTCTGTTTTCTTCGAGGGGAATATTTTGAGGAAACCTAACAGGGAGGAACTGAGCATTTAGGAAAAATATATTTTCACAGCAGGATATTGCTTTTTCTCTTTTCTGGTTTAGGTTTTTCATTTGTTACAAGCCTTCTCAGACTCCAAATACAGACTGAATACATACTTTCAGCAGGAGCTGGCTGACGTTGCTGTTTGTACCAGAGCCAAACTCTGGCTGGCCGAGAGGTATGTTAAAACCCCACATGAGCGGCGAGTTATCAGGGGTTAGGAATACATTGGAGAATTGCTGTTTCTAGTTGTGGGAGTTTTAAAAGTCATTGGCATGCGTTTTATAAACTTATTGGAGTATTTATCTTTTTAGAACTTCGGGTTGTGGTAAAGCAAGAAAAATATTTTCCTGACAATTTTTCTGAAACTGCTGTATGGCCGGGGGGCATATAATATGGCTTTTTATCTGTCCACCAATCAGCTTGTTTCAATTCATAGCTGCCATGTACCCAGCCCTGTGTCAGACATTATGGCAACGAAAGGCGGTAACTGACTGAACCATGTGGTACAAACTCTTAGGTGCTGTGACCATTCGTTAAAGATTGGGTAACACTTAATAGGCACAGGGAGACCAACAGCCTGTGAATAAGAAAAAGACGTGGAAGTTGCCCTTTGTAAGGGAGGTAGTAGAATAGCTTGAATTCTGAAGACTCGAGGCAAAGGAGTGGGGATACATTTATTCTTTCACCCTGGCCATTGTTAGTTTATTGTAGAACCTAGAACCTTTACTATGCGGAAGGTGGAACAAAGAGAATTTCTCATTTAATAGTCAGGGAGTCCTCTCTACAACACTGTATTCAAATCTGTGTCTGCAAGGCTCTGGTGTTGGTAGGACAGTGTTACTGCAAGGGCCCCCAGTGTGTCCTCCATAAGCTCCAGTGGGTGCAGGAGAGGCCTGCCTGCTGCCCCATTCCACGCTGGAGTGTCTTGTGTTTGGTGAGGAATCGGTGTATTGGCTGTCTAACATAGAAACCTTTTTTGTTTTTCAAAAACGTACTTCTCTTCACTTTTGTTGGCTCCGCACCTCTCAAAGGCAGGAAACAAGCAGTATGAGACCCAAATGTCAGTGTAATCCAACAAAGTCTTGTTGAACACAGGCCACACTGTGGCCTTCGTGTTAGGAGACGGAACGGATGCAGATATAGACCTAGCTCTGACTTCGAGGAACTCACATCCAGGAGGTGAGAAAGGCAATAATTTGCACCCCATAGGACAAGGGTAGTAAGAAATGTACGTAATAAGCACAGGAGCAGCCCAGAGGAGGGACGGGGAAGGGCTTTCAAGAGATGAGTAGAATTTCACCAAGTGGCCAGGGCAGGGAGGGCATCTGGGCTCAGGTAATGTCAGAGTCAAAAACATGGCAGCATGAAATGGCATGGTGAGTGTGGAGCACTATAAAGGTAGTTCTTCTGGAACCTAGTAGAAGGTACATGATACTGCAGAAATTCGTGGAGGCCACTCAGCAGGAGCCCCTAAAGGAAACCTTTAGGTGAAAGGGAGCCACTGAAGAATTTCTCAGCGTGTGGATATGTGAGTCTCCACGTCCATCTAAGCACCGATAGCCATGGACAGGGATATTAATGGGGAAGTTCTCTCACATCTGAAATGGCAATAAAGTGATGGTAAACTCTGGTGCTTCAAGTGCTATAAAAGAGTTTCTGCCCCCTTAGCCTGCTACCCCTTCATGAGTCTCATGAAAATTCATCATCTGCCGGCTTCCCGAACCCATGCCTTCCTTCTTGGGTGGGGAGGAGGAGATGGCGTAACAGGCCGGCATCCGGATGGACCTTCGTGCTGTACAGTCAGTGCCTGAAGATGCGTGGCCACACTTCCATCAGCCTCCTCTTCAGCTGGAGAGGACCTGCCACTTTTAACTTTCCCTCTGGTCCCTATTGCAGTTTTCTACTTAGGTTTTTCAGCATCATCACCCTGCCTCCCCGCCACACACACACACACACACACACACACACACACACACTTTCTCTGATTTTTCTCCATGACTTTCCAGCCCTGGAAAACAAAGGCATGAATCACTGCGTGTCCACCTTCCTTGCCGAGAGTCCAGGAAAGCCGTTTTTACGTTTCCAGTACAGTCAACTCTTTATTATCCAAGTGTGAACTTCATACTTTATGGGTGGTCTGTAGGCGGTTCCTAACACCAGGCTTCCTCTTTCTCCCCACATACTTTTACCTTATTAATCGGGATGTGTCCAGAGCCTGAAACAAAGTTTGGGAGGAAAGCACACTGCCGGAGCTCAAGCTGCTCCAACGCTGTGTATCTGTTTTTCTGTGTAATCCACATCAGTGACATGATAACCGTGAGGTTCCCGAATCAGAAAGTGTAGAATTGAATGTAAGTGATGGAGCTTCAGCCTGTCCCTGAGGTGCTTTGAGAGTGTTGCCTTGGGAAGGTGTGTGTCTAATACCTCTGTGCTCACGTGAGCCCATTCTGGGTCCTAATGGGCCATTCTCAAAGCCAACCCCTGTGTTCATGTGTTCACGTTGTCACCTGCCTTTCCCATGAAAGACACTGCAATGTGGAGTATTCCCAGTTCTACTGCTGAAGAGGCTCTTTATGTCCCTAGCAATTTACATATGAAAGAGGAATAAATGTTCCTTTGTGAGTACTAAGGATTTTCTGTATCTTTTGAGTATAAGCAATGAAACATTAACGTTATTGCAAAAAAAAAAAGTTTAATTTTAGCACCGATACCTCTTTTCTTCTACCGTTTATTTGATATTGACCTGAGTTCATTCAGTCCAATAAGTACATAAACATTAGTGAGGATGTCATTTATTTGTCCTTTTATTTCCCGAAGAAGGTTTAAAAAAATATGTTCTTCAGAGCCATTGGATAACCAATTCGGTTTTTAAAATTTCGACCCTGAAATTGAGGGCACATAAAATAAAGGCTTTTGTCATATATTTATGTTTTGACTTTGCAAGATTAATTGGGATTTATATGAGGTGGTTAAGCAATAGCCATGGAGTTGTGGGGGAATTTTGGGTGATGAACGGCCAGCTGGCAACATGGCCCGAGGAGAGGCCTGGGGTTCTGCTCTTACAGGCCGCCTTTCATTCCAAGATGTCAAAGCCTTTATGGAAATCAGCTCATTAATCCTTCAAGTTCCTTCCTTCCCCTTTTTCCTCCATTCCTCCCTCCTCAGTCCAGGCCAGTGTCTCTCATGTTGAGAAGGCAGGTTACCGGCCACTGAAGGAGAACGAAGCCGACCTAGGCCAGAAGCAGGGTGTGCCTTGGGGGGTCCGTGGCAGGCATCAGCAGGTCCCCGTGTGGCCCCATCTGCCGCCCAGGTTAATGACAGATTCTAGATCTGCTGCCCCAGCTGGATCAGAGGCCCTGCCTAAATAAGAAGGACTTTTTGAAAGCCCTGTCAAATAGGGCTAATAGGTGAAAAGACTTACTATTTTGATTGAGAGTTGAAATTATTATTATTTAGGGCTTAAAATTTTTCAGAAATCAATTTGGTTATAAAAGGAAGAAGTGTGTGTGTGTGTGTGTGTGTGTGTGTGTGTGTGTGTGTGTGTTTTCCTTTACATGTGTTTTCCTTTAGATAAATGTGGTAAACTGAATGAACCATCAGACTAACTAAATGCAGCGGATGATGGGATGACCAGGAAGGAAAATGTGTCCTCCTAAATTTTTATCACCTTGATTTTCTTGGTTGTCAGTGTAGCATATGCTTATCATAGAAAAATGGGCAAAGGCGAAATTCGAAAAAGAAGAGAATGTAAGTCTGCTTTTACCAACATCCAGGTGGAAACCACTATTATTAGTTCACAAGTTTTATGTATATACTTCATCTTTTCTCCTATGCCTTTTTTTTTTTAAACATAGTTGAGGTTTTGCTGTATATATAAGTTAGAGCTTACTTTTTTCACCTACCAATATCATGACAGTATTTGCTTTTATTATTAAAAACTTTTGATGGTGCAGCCAAGAAGGAAAATAGTATGGCGTTTCCTCAAAAAGTTAAAAAGAGCATTACCATATGATCTAGCAATTCCACTTCTAGGTATATACCCAAATGAATTGAAAGCAGAGTCTTGACAAAATATTTGTACATTCATATTAATAGCTGCATTATACACAATAGCTAAAAGGTAGAAGTAACATAAGTGTCCATTGATGGATGAATGGGTAAACTATGTGATATATATGGACAACATAATATTATTCGCCTTAAAAAGGAAGGAAATCCTGACACGTGCTACAACATAGATGAACCTGGGGGATGTAATGCTAAGTGAAATAAGCCAGACACAAAAAGACAAAAGGCATTATGACTGCACTTACGTGAAATAGCTAGAATAGTCACACTCATGGATTCACAGTCGAGTGGTGGTTGCTAGGGGCGGGGGAGGGGCAAGGAGGAGACAGTGTTTAACGGGTATAGAGTTGTAGTTTTACAAGATGGAAAGGGTTCTGGAGTTTGTGACTCTTGATATTGGCATTTATTATTAAGTACCCAGGTTGGCTGATGGTGAGTTTTTACTTCAGGCAGTAGTTCTTACTGCTGATGGCTGCATATTAGAATCATCTGGAGACGTTTTAAAACTTGATACCAGGTTCCCCCTCCAAAATTTCTGATTTTTTTTTTTTTTGGTTGGGGGTGTGACCTAAGAACTGGTAGTTTTAAAACTCTCCAGGAGAAACTAAAATGCAGTCAGACTGAGAGCTACTGATGTGTTCTGACGCACTCCTGTGTCTCCCACCTCCTTGAGAAAGAAGATGAAGGATGAGCATCGAGCGAAATAGCAGTTATGTTAGAGGGCTCTTGTATTTTTCTTCTAAGTTTCATTCAAGCAAGATATTAAGTTGTGTCAAGCGCCCTCAGAAGTGCCATTTAAGCCTGATACTCTGGTGTGGTCTGCTGTCCTAGAAGCTTATGGCTCATTTTTGAGTTTTGAGGTAAAGCTTGAATAGACTCTATACCTGTATCACTTTTTTCAATAAATATTTATTGAGCCCTGCCGTATGCCAGGCTGTATTAAATACTGCAACTATTGGGGCGCCTGGGTGGCTCAGTCAGTTAAATGCCAACTTTGGCTCAGGTCATGATATCGTGGGACCGTGAGTTTGAGCCCCACTTCAGGCTCTGTGCCGACAGCTCAGAGCCTGGAGCCTGCTTCGGATTCTGTGTCTCCCTCTCTCTCTCTCTCTGCTCCTACCTTACTCACTCTCTTTCTCTCAAAAAATAAATAAACATTAAAAAAATTAAAAAATAAATACTGCAACTATCTATTAAAACGAAACTTCAGTGTAGAGAGCAGCAAAACAGAGTCTTGTCCAATAGAATCCTAGACCTGAAACTTTAGAACTGGAAGGAATCATGAAGTTCATTGCGGTCCACTCCCATCCCCATGCACATGGGAAAGTATAGCTCAGAGAGGTTGGGAGATCTGTTTGTTTTCACACAGCTGGCCCTGGCAGGGGTGAGATTCTATCTGATAACAGTTAACACTTGTTGAGGACTTAGTTCCCCTTTCCCTCTGGAGCTCTTTCTACTGGGCCCCATTCTCTCCATCTGTCCAGTTTTTTTACGCCAGGCTTTGAGCGGTGCCAGATTAAGCGTCATCTAGAACGGTGTTTCTCTGACCTTAATGTACACGCGAATCACCGGGGGCCTCCTTAAAAATGAAGACTCTCCTTCAGTGGGTCTGGGATGGTGCCTGAGAGCTTGCATTTCTGACAAGCCCTCGTGCAATTCTGATGCTGTTGATTCTGGAACACAGCGCATATTTTGAGGGCCAAGGGTCACTGTGATCATCCAATCAATGCCTCTTTGAAGTACTCCCACCTTCACACCCTCATTCTCAAGAGCTGGGGCTGTAGGGACACAGGAGAGGTGTCAGCCCAGGATTCTTTCCTCATCCACCTGGGATGACCTGCCCGGAGGGGCTGCATGGCGCCAGCACTTTCTATGAGAAATCCACACTCCCTCTCCAGGCAGCCACCCCAGTGGCCTCAGTGCTTAGGGTAGGGCCAGTGCTTGTTGGCATGCAGGGAGTATCATCATCATGAAAATAACAGTCTGATAATCTGGTGAGAAAAACAGGCTCTCAGGAATACAAGAAGAGGTCCCAAGGTTACTAGGAAAACAGCCTTGGGTGATACATTTTTGAGTAAAGCAGTCCTGATGAGGAGAAGAAACGGGTGGAGGGCACTATGTTTGTTGAAGACCACTCTTCGCGCTAGACCTAATGATTTGCTACAGCACATCAGTTCTTTTTTGCAAAAAGTATTAGTTATATGATCCCTCCACCTCCCCATACAGCTTCCCCATCGGCGCTCCTGACACCCCTGTTCACTCCTGCGTGTGCTCCTCTTCGTCCCCAGTGCTCACCTCCAGCCACTTCTGCATCTCGTTCCCCGTCTACCCCCTTGTCCCTCTCATCTGTTCTCCCCATTTTCTCTCTTGGTTTCAGGGCCCAACTAAGCAGAGTGGTGAGCTCCTGGAAGGCCTTGGATTTAAATGCAAGGAAAATCTGCTCATAGAGACGCAGCTAAGATGGTCTTGTGTGTAGCAATCCCAGTTCTGCCCCTGGCGTGGGGGGGGGCGTGGCAGGGGGGAGGGTCTGTGGCCAGCTGCAGAAGTTCTGGTTTGGGATTCTGTTTTGCTTTACAGCTGAAGACAGCCTTTAATTTCTCGCCACCAAATTTATTCACCCAAGAGACTATACTTCCCAGGCAGGAATACTGGGATTTAGGTCTGATTTGGTGTTCCCACTGTTCCTTAGCCCTTCCCAAATCCCCCGTGCCTCCTGGAGCGGCCCCCTCCCTAAGGAAGAGGTCCTTCTTTTGCAACTGGTTGAAAGAAAGAGAGGCCTCAGCCCTTTGCCACAGCTGCAGGTTGCTGCCTCACTCCCATGCCGTTGAAATGAATCCAGTCAGGAAGGACTGTAAAAATATTCTGATGCTCATGTGGCATTTTAAGGCTATCATTTGTGGTCCCTGCCAAAACTTTAAGGGAAGCAAGTCCTAACAGAGATGGGTTGGTTACATAGCAAGTTTCCAGGCATTGCTGGGGGGTTGGGGTTTGCTTTTTTGGTCTGTTTCTTCTTCCCTCTTTTTTTCTTTTCTTTTTTCTTTTTTTTTTTTTTCAAAATAAAAGTTTTCCCAGCAACCCCGTCCCTGCTTCTTTCTTAAAACTGTTTTTCTTTCAACCCCCAGATTTTATAGGGGGCGGAGATTCCCATCAGGACCACTCTGAGCCCTCCGGCTCAGCCTAGTTGAGCCTCACGCGTATTTGAACAAGGAGTGAGATGAAGTTGGTGCGTCTCAGACCCAAGCTTGTTGAGATTTGTTTGCTTCTCTTTCAGACTTCTCAGAAATGTTGAAGGTCAAGCTATCTCGGGATGGGATCCTGTTTGTATTTTTTGAAAACTGAGAGAACCATTAAGTTAGCACATTTCAACCCAGACCAGTGGACGGGATGCAAAACATTTTCCTCATTCGATACTCCTTTTAAAACCAGGTCACATTTTGAAGGAATAAGGTGTTTGTGAGGAAGCGAAGCTTGAGGATATAGGAGGTATTTCGTGTTGACAGTCTGAGCTCATGGAAACTAGGAAGGTAAAAGTAGTCACAGGAGACCAATGTATTAAACTGAGCCTTTGAGCAGGGTGCCCCAGATTAGAGCTTCTTCGTATTGCAGCGAGAAATAAAAATAGGTCTTCCGTGCAGCGACGTATCAAGAATTCCACTGCCAACTGCTGATGCTTTCTACTTTTTAAATATAGAAATCTGCAAACCCAACCTGGAAATGGCAATTCGTTCGATAAAGGACTCAGAAATATCAGTCTTGCTCCACTTGTAGCTGTTGGCTTATAGAGGTATTGCTGTTAGAAGGTTTGGGCTATGTTGTCATTGCCCAGCGTGCAAAGGAGTGCAGCCTTTAAGTGTCCTCAACACATTTTCATAATATTATGTAAAACACTAACATAGTGGGTTCTTTTTTCCCCGGTAGCATGTAACATGTTCCATCTTTTGGATCAGTCAACACGTGGAACCCTTCCTAACGAATTCCAGCCAGTTCAGATTCACAGACAGTACAGAGCCATGCAGTAGGCACAGTGGGGGACATAGAGATGAATGATATTGTCCCTGTTTCAGAAACCACGTAAAGAAAACAGGTGTGGGTTGAATTAACTGTAAATAAGTAAGAATCTGGTGGATTCTGGATTGAGGTCAGAGCGTGCGACAGGAGCCAGTTTGTGGGGTCGAGGTGCCAAGGAAGTCTTCTAGGAGGAGGGAAAAGTCTTTAAAGGCTGGCTGAGATCAAATTATTAGATAAGGTTAATTTTCTTCATTTGGAGAATTGAGTGAGGTTAGGCTGATAGGGAGCCTGTGTTGCTAAATAAATTGTGAAGGTCTCATTGCCCAAGTACAAAGGAAGGAATCGTAGCACGGTGCTCAGCATTGTGGGAACCACTTTAGGCATATATAATGGAGTCTCTGTTGTCAGAGTTTAGTGATGGTTCAGTCTGGTTGAAAAGAGAGCTTATCCATGTGAAACAACCAACAGTGACGTGCATAAAAAAGTTCTACTTCTATAGTGCATATAATAAGTACACGAGTTCGGAAAATAATGTGGACTGGAATAGTCAGGGAAGGCTTTGCTTTTTAGGGGAGTTGAGTATTTGAGATGGGTCTGGGAGCATTAGTGTGATTTGGAAAAACTAAAAGTGGTCAGAAGAGAGCACATCCAGATTGTGGATGGCGTGTGTGAGGGCACACCATAGAGAGTGCGTGTGATGTATTGTGTGCCAGGGAGGGATAGAGCTGAAGAAGACACGGTGTGTTTTGGAGAGCAGTGCAAGATTTGATAAGAGGCCAGTTGTAGCAGGCCTTAAATGTCAGCCAGAGGAATTTGGATTTGATCCAAGAGTTAAGAGGAAAGTCAGTAAGCAGGCTTACACTGGTAAATAGGCTGCTGTTTCCGTGCACACGAGATACACCGAGGAGGGTATTAAATCCTTCCAGCCTCTCCCAGCGATCAACAAAATTCCCAGCCTGCCCTGGTGGTTAGCAGCACAGGCTCCCTGGTAGCCATCTCCCAGCTTTCCGTCTGTCACCTGGAAGGCCCCGTTGCCTGCCTGGGCAGCTGGTGACGGGAAGAGAAATGCTTCTTGTGCACTTCTAGACTGCATGGCTACTGCCTTCTCACCATTGCCAAGAGGACCATCAAGCCACAGAATTTATAGCGGGGAGGGAATTTAGAGATCATCTAGTCCAGTGGAGTCCTTTCTTCAAGCAGAAGCTTGAGTGGAAGTTCAAGATGTTGAAGATGGTGGAGAGGACACATGTGGGGCAAGCAGGGGTGGGGGTCTGGAGGCCCACCCACTTGGCCCCTCAGCCACTGGGGGCCCCAACAGGGACTAAGAGGAGCATCCTGACTTCCTGTTCCCAAATAGGAATCTTATCCGAACCAATATTTGTAGATGAGAAATTAGGCACAAGAGGGCAAGTGACTTCCTACTTGACAGATGTGGCCGGCTCCGGAGGTGGCCCATGTTGGGCTACAACTAGCAAATTTGTTTTTTGCCTCATGATCCACTTCCTTCTTCTGCTGTGACCTGATCATCCTCATAGCATATCCTGCAACCCTGTGCCCTTGGGCTGCCCGACACCCTCTCTCAGGAGCTGCCCTCCTTGGATGGGGACCCATGCTCTAGACCTTTTGCCATCAAGCATTCGCTATTGAATGTAGACTGGTCTTACATGAACAGACCGAAGGAGCAGCTCCAAGGGGAACCCTTCAGAGCCTCACTATCCTTCGTGTCCCCTGCTTGTGATCCCCAGGCTTCCTTAGCGACAGGATTGGCCTGCACACCTCTTGAAATAACAGTCTCCCAAGCGATGTTGGGAACTCGTTCCAGGGCTCCCTGCCTGAGCCGAAAGCCCCTGTGTTTCTGGGTGACCCACAGGGAGGGTCACGTTGAGAGGGACTTGGGGACTGGAAAGGCCTCTAACCTGTGCATACGCACCTTGCTGACGTTGAGGAGAGGCAGAGTACACTCAAGGTTAGCAGGTCTGGGTTCCGGGCCCTGTTCTGTTCTAAACCAGCCACATGGGGCCAGCATTTCTTTGGGACTCCATTTTTATCTGTAAAGGGGGAAGCTGTAACACGACGGTGGGGAATTGATGCAGGCAAGGAAGGATGTAGTGAGTTAATGGGTGCAAAAGTACAGAAGAGCTGAGCAAATAGAGGAAATATCTGTTGTCAGATAATTAAGAATTAAGTCTTTATCAACGTCATCAGCCAGGTTGAGAATAGGCCTTTCTGTTGGCCCTCACAGTACAGCTGTGCCTGGAGCCTCGCATTTTACCAGACAGGCTACAGGACACAACGCCACAGCATGTGGCCACAAACCAAAATACTCTCATTGTTTGCCACCGCGTCTCACTTTCCATCTGATTGTGTTTGGGACACACAGATACAATTTGTCTAGAAAACCTTGATTCTATTCTTGGTTTTTGCCCTAATCTTGGGCAGGTCACTTGAGCTATACGAGCTACTTTGTTGGGAATAATAATGCCTATTTTTCTTCCCTCTTAAGAATTTCATAAAGATAAAGTAGGAATATTTTTTTGAAGACAAAACTTTGAATAAAAGGCAATTGGTATTATGATTATCACTATTACTATTATTGCCGGGGATCATTTCCAAGTGTGGGCTTTGCCAAGTGCACATTAACACAGTTCTGTTGACTGTGCTGTTGGAAATTCTCACCTTGTGATCTACATACAGACTTCTCATGCAGCTTCTAGAAGTTTTCGTTCACCTTACTTATCTTTTTTTATAATCCTGGGGAGAAAGTAGGGTTTGAAAAGAAAGGGGACTTCTGTTAGCATTTTATATAATAACTGAAGCTATATATCCTCCAAGCCCCAAACTGTACAATAAAAGTTTTCTTGGATACTACTTTTCTCCCATAATTCCTAGCACATAGCTTATTAAGTTATTAACCAGCAATTTCTCTGGCAGCATATTAAACTTTACTTTTAAACAAGTCACAGAGGGGGGGAAACATGCATCTCTCATAAAAGGAATAAAAAACATTCACCCTCTAAAACGATTTCCCCAGGCTTTGAACAAATCCCAAGCCCCACACAAGGTCTCTTTTTCCTCATTCTCTGCACATAACTTGAGTGTTAGTACATTAATGAGAAAAAGATGCCTAATAGAAAGATGGAAAAATATGAGGGCCCCTGGGGGGTGTGGGAGGCTCCCTGGGGGTCCTCTGAAAAGGCAGGTGAGCCTTAATGGAGGGAAAAGGCAAAGCCTTGGCCTTGAGGTTGCAGGCTTCCTCTGGAGCAGCGGTTTTGCCGGGGAAGCAGAGGCGGCTGTGGCCTGGGCCCTGACCTCCGCGGTGCCCCGGTGCCTTCGACAGACTGCCTGCGCCTTGTGGAGTGCCTGCCCAGAGCCCTGGGAAAGTGGTAGGGGCCCCGTTTTCCCAGATTCCATTCCCCGGAATGAAGGCTGCTTTTCCGCAGGGAAGCCCCGTGTGCTGGGCAGCGCAGTGCGGGGAGCTGGGGCTCACGGCCCCTGGGCTCTTGCTTTGGGTACAGCAGCTCCGTCACCTCCCCGACCGTTGGTCAGCCACCAGAGCAGGGCACGAAGATGGCTGCACTTTAAAAGGAGAAGTCAAATAGGAGGGCTACAGGGCAGCCTCTACGGGTGGGTGCGAGTATAAATACTCGCAAAGCTCCCGACCCAGGAAGCCTGGATGGAGGCTGGAGCCGACCGTAAAAATGCAGCTCAGCCATCACACCCCCTTGGGGGAGGGCAAGGTAACCAGGCAGCCCTGGGTAGCCGGCCTGATCCAGCGTGCAGCTGCCAGCTGGCCCTGCATGCAGATCTGAAGTCTGGATGTTACGGTGGGGGAAAATAACTTGTTTAAAAATATATATTCTGCAATTCGTGACCGTTTGGCATCTTGGTTTAAACAAATCCCCTATTGTTCCGCCAAGAGTGCCCTGTGATGGTTGCTTGGCGGGCGACTGTGGTAAAAATGGAAATCAGCAGGGAGAGAGGGGTTCTTTTTTATTTAATTTACACTTCCACACTTATATGACTTAATGTGACCCACATCAAAGAAGTTACCTCCTGGCTCCTAACCCATAACAGCTCTTCCTTTTGTATCCCAGTGTAAGGAGAGGCAACCCTGGTCTGTGGGCAGCTACCAGTGCAGCGATGTGAACTGCCTAGGATTGCAAAGATGGCCACCGGGATCTCTGGGAGACCAAAGGATGGTCAGCCATTCAGATTGTCCCCGAACACTGTTTTCTGATGGTTAATTAGGGAAGGTTTTCTTGGAGGACAGGCTTTGAAGTGAACTTTCAATGAAAGACATGGTGTGGCTGGACCTGTGTCGAATGGGATCGTAGCAGGAAACGGGAGGGTGTCCTAGACTTTCCCCCCCCCCCCCCCACCTTCCCGCACTCATTATTCTCTCGCCCCTCCCCCCACTTCTCACCTGCCTTCTCTCCCCTTGCTCCCCACCTACTTTTTCTGGTTTTCTTCTTTCCAGCCTATTTTGGGCCTGGTGGTGGTCTCTGGGATATTGCTTGATTAACTCCACAGCTGGCTCCATGGTAAGAGGCTGCTAGTGGTTGAGAGCAGAAGCGGTCAGAGGAATGAGGCTGTGTAGGGGCCAGGATTAGAGCCCGCAATGGGTTGCAATGAGCCCCTACTAGGACTCGAGCTCGAGAGTCACTCTAAGCCCTCAAGCTTGTCCACTGCACCTGTTTGATTCTCTGGCCTTCATTTGGCCCTGCGTGTGGCAAGCATGTTCTCCCCATTGTATCTGCTCCGGTGAGCTCTCCTGCCTGGCTTCGTTCTTCTCCTTCCCGAGCCAAATCCTTCCGTGTCTCTAGACCCCCTCCTCCATGACATTCCCTCTGATTGTTTTTTTATTCCTTTTGTTTTTCTCCATATACACCCTCACACACACACACACACACACACACACACACACACACACACACACCAAGGCCATCAGCTCTGTAAGAGCAGAACTTTCTCCTCTCCGTCCCTTTCTGTCGTCCCAAGTAGGATATCCCCTGTGGTGCTCAGTAAATGTTTCTAGATTAATAAGGTTAAGCCATGAGTCTGACTAGGCTTCTGGGCGAGTAGTTCCCTGGGGATTAGAGTGACCTCAGACCCTGACTCTGCTGAACTCCAGATACAGTCATTTGACTTAGAGACCTTAACAGACATTAGCAGTCTAGAGCCACAACAGCTGTTTCCAGCCCTCGGAAGATGGCAGTGAATGCTTCTGGGAGAGCGTAGTATGGCCAGAATGAACTGTCTGTCCCTTTGGTATGGATTGGACTGGGGGTGGGGGGTCCCACTGGTGGCTTCAACCCTTTGGAGCTTTTGAGTTTTTAAAGGTCACTCCTAAGCTCTCCCATTGGGTGTTTCACTCCTCCTCTGTGATTTCCTGTTGTCCTTCCCCTCCCCTCTGCTTTTCTTCTTATTCCCCAAACATGTCTTGTGCCCCATTCTTTGGACATGCTGCTTCTGCTGGTGTCACTCTGCCCATGTTCTGTATCCCAGACGCCTCATTCTCCAGCTCTTTGCCAAGTCACTCCCTGACTCACCCAGGAGGACTAGGCAGGTCCCTCTTCAACCAACCTTAGTTTGTACATTGTCAAACGCCTCTTTTGGGCCACCCCTCATACTCTAATATGATTGGTTGCGTGTTCCTCCCTCTAAACTAATGGCTTTCAAGATTCTTTGACAGCCACTTGAAACAAATAATTTTACATATGACCTAATGTGTATGTATGCTGTGTCTATGTGTGTGTATATGTATACCCACATGATTTCTTGCACAGTTTGAGATTGTGATAATACTTATATAAGACATGAACAGTCTGTAAAAATAAAAATGCAACAGAGGGGAAATTTATTTAAGTTGTAGCATATTTAATTTCAGGAATGTTTGCTCCCAGCATATCCACCGTCACTTTGGATCCCAAACATAACCCTGTTGATACCATTCAGCATAACGCAAGGTGGCTTCTCACCTGGAAAAGAAAAAAGGAGAACAAATCAGTCGATGTTTTTATTCAAAATAATTGCATTTCATAAATTAATTGCCTCTAACACCAAAGATAATTTATTCAAAACTGATCCTGGTCAAGGGCTATATAGAAACACATGAAGGAAAGAGTGCACTTCGATGAACTCTGATTATATTTCCCTCCTCCCTTCCCCTCCCTGCCTCCTTCCCTTCTTCTTTTCCTCCATCTCTGTCCCTCTCTTCCTCCTCCTCTCCCTCCCTCCTTTGTGGCCCCAAATCCTCTGTGTTTCCCCTCCCTTCCTTTCTCTCTGTTATGCCGGTCACCACTCACTAGTTGATTTCATAATCAACAAAATGGGTCATAACCTACAATTTAAAAAACACTATTCAGGACTCTAAGTTCCTTGAGGGCAGTGACTATGTCACCGAATCGTTTTATCTTCATATTTCCAAACCCTGGCACTATCCCTAGCTCTCAGTAGCCTCTCGGTAAATGGTTTCTGAATGAATGGGCCTCAGTTAAGAAGCTCTGCAGCCACCGGGATTCCGGAAGGGACAGGAGAGGTGAATAATTTATCACAGACTTCCCAGGAGCTCCTGCTGTCCTCCAGACACTGGGGCCATTGTGGACGTGTCTGGGGAGCCCCACTCTCGCTGCCCTGCCTTCTGCCTCCTCCCAGTTTCCAGGAGAGAGGGCAGGAGGTTTAATGAAGTGCAGAGATTTCCCAAGGCGGAAATGGATTAATCAGGTTCTCAGGTGGTTATTTGTCAAGGGAGAAATGTTTAAAAAAAAAAAAAAAATAGAAGAAAGTAAGATTCCTAACAAGCCCTTTGTTCGGTTTATATATGTGAACTTGGCCCTCCGGGTACCCGGTCTTGCTACTCCTTCTACAGCCTCTGTTCTGCCGTCTTTCAGCCCATCTGTTAGATTCTGCCCACTTCTGACTTTTTTTTTTTTTTTTTTGGAACACTCTAAATCTCTATTATACCATACCCCATGCCAGGATTTTTCCATTTGGGGGTAGAAAAAAATCCCCAAGCCCACCAAAACCCTGTGGGTTGGTTTCCTGTCCAGCTGGCTTGCTGTTCCCTGGGATTTTATTCCCATCATCAAAGTGGCTTCACAGGCCGAGAACAAACCTCTGGCTCACCCTGAACTCACAGTGTACCATTTCCAAGTCCGAACAAACACCAAGTAGGAGCGAGAGAAAGAGAAAGAGAACACAGTTATTTTCCTGACCTAGAAGCCAGTTCAGAGCGAGGCCCGACTCTGACTCCAGACAGGGATATTATGTGGCTGTGACTGTAGCTGAGGCTGTGGCCGTGGCCATCCTTGAGGGTGGAGCCATGAACCGTGGCCTCTAGGCAGAATTTCTCCCTGAATCTGTCTCAGAGGAAAAACCAAAGATGGACTCCTTTGTGGCCCCCGACCCTCTGTTTCCTGGAATCAAAGGCAGCAGCATTTGGGGGAGCCTCCCACAATCTTGTTGACTGCATCAGGCTTGGCCCAGAGCCTCTCCATTATGGGCGCAGAGTGGTCCCCAAAGCGTCCCAGGAGGCCAGCAAGGTTGACAACCTGTGCCAGTTCCAAAAAAGATGCAGAGCACTTCAGCCAGGTGGGGGGCTCTAAAGACAGCCAACCTTTCCTCTCCTCATTTCAAAATTTTAAAAAATACATTAAC
The DNA here is from genome assembly GCF_003009895.1 of Hyaena hyaena. Taxonomy (NCBI): domain Eukaryota; kingdom Metazoa; phylum Chordata; class Mammalia; order Carnivora; family Hyaenidae; genus Hyaena; species Hyaena hyaena. Next base: position 2,105,506 of record NW_024080698.1, read on the forward strand.
TTAGCTAAAAATCTCATGGAAACTAGGCTCCTCATCAGAGTTGAAAATCAACCCAGCTTCCCAGAAATTTCTCTTCATGGTTCTGTATGGCTCCACCAGCAGAAAAACATCCCCAGGGTGAAAAGCTCCGCCAGGGTGAGAAGCTAAGACCCTGAGGCCCCAGCGGGAACAGGCAGCTCATTTTTATATGAGGAAGCACCCAGTTGGGATGCAGTATCCCGTGTCCTGAAAGCCTGGCCTGCCTTATTCCTGTTCCTACTTTTCAGCACATTCTCTAATCTCCCCACCCTGATCTCCGCAGGTCAGTGGACAAGCCAGACTAATTCCTTCCCACGTCTGTGGCCGCCTCGTAGAATGCCCTTCCTTGTCAACTCTGTCTAGCTAAATTCTTCCCATCTTTCACAGCCCGGTTGGAATTACATCTTCATAAACCTTTTACATTTCTCCAGTCCACCTTGATGTTCTTTCTCTTCACTCCTTACACCCTGTCCCAGAGTCTGCCCTTATTTTTGCCTCCATAACTGGACAGAATTCTCTGAGGTCAGAAGTCATCTCATGTACTTAGCTCATTCCCAGCACTTAGCTCAGAGTAGGTGCTCAGGGGATTCCCTCTGAGCTACCTGCAGGCCGCTTACTCAGCCCCGTGCTCCCTCCCTATATGATGATCCATTAGCCCCCAGCATTGGCTTTTCTCACTTTCTTTTTTTTCTTTCTTGAAAGTTCTACCCGTTAAACAGTGGAAATCCTAGAATTGCAAATTATATCATCAAAGACGTTTTCATAAGCTGGGCTTTTCACAGAGAGTAGAAGAATAAGGACAGGAAATTATAAGTGAGAGAACTGGGGAAAATGAGATAGAAACAAAAGATAGGGGCAGGATTAGGAAGAAAAATTCCAAATAGATGAAAGTTTTAAGCAACAACAACAAAAAAATGGAACTGTAAAGAACTGTAAGAAAATGTAGGTGGGGCGCCTGGGTGGCTCAGTCAGTTAAGCGTCCAACTTTGGCTCAGGTCATGATCTCACCGTTTATGGGTTTGAGCCCCACATCGGGCTCTGTGCTGACAGCTAGCTCAGAGCCTGGAGCCTGCTTCCGATTCTTTGTCTCCCTCGCTCTCTGCCCCTCCTCTACTCATGCTCTGTCTCTGTCTCTCTCTCTCTCTCTCTCTGTCTCTCTCTTTCTCTCTCAAAAATAAATATACATTAAAAAAAATTTTTAATGTGGGAAAATTCCATATATATATATATATCTGGAATATATATATATAATCTATATATCTGGAATGTATATATATATAATCTTGAAGAAGGATTAGACTTTGTAAGCATGATGTAAAACTATAAAACCCAGGAGACACAAATAAAAATACTAATATATTTGGCTGCATAGAATTAAACATTTTTCAATTGCAAAAAAATTATAAAGTTGAAAGACAAATGATAAACTGTGAAAACATTTGTAACACATGTGACAAAGAGTAGATTTCCTTAATATACAGAGAGCTCCTACAAACCATAAGGAAAAGACCCACAACATAATGGACAGGGGAATTGAAATCATTGCACAGAAAAGGAAATTCAAGTATCTCTTTTAAAAAGCATATGAGATGATGATCAATCCCACTTACAAGGAAATAATTGCAACTTCAAACGGTGAGATCTTGTTTTTCACCCAGGCAAAAGTAAGAAAGTTTAATAGTGCCCTGTGTTGGTCAGGTTGTGGGAGACCGGAATTCTTACATGCTGTTGGGGAAAGTATAAATTGGTATAATCTTTTTGGAAAGAATCTTGTCAAAATCAGTCAAAATTTTAAATGTGCAAATACCTTGATTCATCCATTCAGCTTCTAGGAATTTCTCCCCTGAGTACTCATTTATATTCACAAAATTGATATATAGATAGATATAGATAGATAGATAGATAGATAGATAGATAGATAGATTCTTTATTGTTTTTAGCAAAGTATCTTTAAACCATCTGCGTTATTCCAAAAGGGAATTGGTACCTCTGTGACGGAGAGCAGTCTACAACCATTTAAAATATAAGGCAACTCTCTGGTTTTAATGGAATGATATCGAAAATATAAAAGTGGGGAAAAGTAATGCCTAGAACTTAGTATATAGTAAACCACTATTTCTGTAAAAATAAACAAGTGGGTAACTATAGATAGATGCTTATAAATGAACAGAATGTGCCTGCAAGGACGTACTAAAAAGTACTAATAGTGGTTGCCTCCGGGGAACAAAATATGAGTAGAGGGGGGCGGTTGGAAAAGAATTTTCACTGCTTGGCCTTTCGTGCTGAATTATTTTTATGCCATGTGCACATGTTAACTATTTTTTAAAGCTAATTAAAAAAAATAGCTAGGTGCAGGTATGAAATTCGGCCAAATGTGAGGTATGGATTTAAGCCAGGAGCTATGGTAGGGTAGGAGCCAGAGCAAGCAGATACTCTAGAAGAAGCAAGTCAGTAGCACAGAAATGAGGTGGATCAGCAACAGAGAGACCTTGACACAAGACGGTTTTGTTCTAAATCAGCAGTATCTGACTTGCTTGCCATGCTAGAGCAACGCGAGCCCTAGAATAAGGGCAGTTCAGGACAGAGCAGGGAGACGGTAAACCTGTAAAAATGCAGGGAATGCGAAGGATGGGTGTAGGCGTCAAGTACACGGGATTTCACCAGCCAGCACCCCAGTGTCGTTCCCTAATCTTAGGTTGGAAGCAGAACAGGGCAGGGAATGGGCACCGGTGGGAGCGTGTGCCCCAGCCAGGTGGCGAGATGGGCTTTCCGGCTCCTGTGCCACCTGGGCAGCTCACAGTGACTCACCGTGCGGTGAATAGGGTTCCCGCTGTACAGGTCAGGAATGTGGTTCAGGTCACAGGAGTAAGCAGCAAGCCAGGATTCAAACCCAGATCTGTCCCTACGGCTTTTACCACTTATGCTGAACTATTGGTGCACCAAGGAGGTTGGGGCCCTTTTCCTGGTCAGTCTGAGCTGAGGCTCAGAGCCAGGGGACCTTCAGCACTGTTCTCAAAAGAAAGCCTTCATTTTTCCTTTTTTTTTTTTTTTTTTTTTACCCAGACCCCTCAATCCAGCCCACTTACTTTTTCCAGCATGTGATTCAAAGAGTAAAGTGAACTCCATTTACTGAAAGAAGAAAAAATTCCATTTATTGGGAAAGGAATGTCTGTCGCAGTGTTTGTTAGCCCTTCCGTGTGTTTGTTTTTCAGCTGGTTATTTTAAGTCCATAGGTATGGTTTGTCCTATGTGATTGTAGTTCTCCGTCTCCAAAATGCTAAGTCAGTGATACTCGTAACCACTGATTTCCCCTCCCCAGATCTGTCCACTTAAGAGGAAAATAATAGAATATAATTCCCTCTGCCAACCTCCTTGTTTTCAAATAGCCTAGGATAGGGTATTGGTTTTTGTTTGTTTTCGGTTTGCTTTATTTGGAACCGGAGCATGAGAGTTTTATCTGTTCCGTACGTGTGTATCCCCATCCGCCACCATATGCTCTAGGATTTCATTTCCTCACTTGCTGACTGACGTGTTTTTGCCATTGGTGATTATCTGTCTTTTTTAGGATTCGCCATAACTCCCTAAGCCTCACGATATGCCTGTTACAGAATACCTGCTTCTCTTCTGTGACCCAGGCCTCAGAGAGAGAAAATATCAATTTACCTTCTGTTCTTTACCTTTCTAGGCAAAATCCATGTTTGGTGACCAGAGCTGTCTATATTGATATTCTCTTCCTGTTGACTCACTGCCTTGACAAACCCACGACAGGCAACCAGCCAGGTATGATTCATAGTTACATCATATTTTGGAATGATTACAGATCTTTGAAATACAGGTGAGGTTTCGAGTTCTACCACACACTCCCCCAGCTTCTACTTTGGTAAAACTAACCACACATTACAATTAAGCGTAGGGTCCTAGGCTCCCTCAAAGAAGCTTCTCAAGGAAACTTGTGCTTGCTTAGTTGGGAGTTTGCTATTTATTTTCGATTTGATCACTCAGGAAAGAGTTTGGACTCTACTCAGATGCTCTCTGTATTTCAGAGACCTTGGCTTTTTCCCCCTCTTCCATGCATTTTCGTTGAAAGTGCATCATTTTCAATAACCAAGAGTCCATTCTGCTCCATTCCGTGGACCTCACAGAGCGGGACTCATTTGATCCCGGAGCCTCCACACCTGAGACTGTGTCTCAACTCTCCCCTTCGCTGCCTTAAAGCTCTGCCTTGAGGTATGTTCCTTGGTCAAGTACGTTTCCTGGTATGGGGCCCCAGATCTATATTACAGTTGTTCTATTTTAATCTTGATTCACAGAGTGGTTTTCTTAAAATGGAGAAGGGCAACTCCAAATTAAAAAAAAATTTTTTTGATGTGTTTATATAAGAGGCTGCAGGAAGTGCCGTACATGAGTTCCAGGCCACAGACTGAAACTGATTTTCATCAACACAAACTGGAATGCAGGGTAATGAGCCTGCAACTGGTTAAAATCAGCCTCTTCTAATTGATTAGGCCTGTCTAAAAGAGGCTACAATTACAAAGTCACATTCTGAGTACAAGCAGGCCAGGCTTTTCCTCTGTTACATTTAGTCTGTCAATGATTTGTTGTCTTCAGCAAATACATTCAGGCTGTCAGAGTCCAGCTCTGTCCATATGGAACCCTGTTCCCAAATTCAAACCAATTTAAAGTGCTTTGAGGGGGAGGTGCGAAACCACCTCACCCGGATCGATGTGTATTAGCCCACAAAGCCCCTGTGGCCATGCAGAGGTAAGAACCTGCCTGGACTTTCATCAGCTCCACATCCCTGCATAGCGGGAGCTGCCGTATCCATTTGGTAGGATAGAATCATATAGTTTTATAGTTGTAAAGCAGGCCTACTTTATGCCTCTTGTCCCAGCATGATTATTAATGGTGCTCCCCTTTCCTCTTGCAAGTGGCCAGGTTTGCACAATAAATTATAGATCACCTTCGCTGTGGGGGATCCCAGGGTTGCGCCACCATATTTTACACTTGAACTAGGGTGAAGAGATTATAAGTCCGGTGTTACCAAGTACATTGTTTTGGGTTTCCTCGATTTTTGTATTTCAGTTCCAAATTCCATGTAGCTATTTGATACTTCTTTGCTTAGTGGTTAAAGGACTATGGCCGTGAAAGAGTTGCTCACGACTAACAAGTCCAGTCGTTACATTGGTTGACTATAATCATCAGCATATTTGAACCAAATTTTTCTTGATGTATTAGGACCTTTATTCCTCATCTGGAGGGGTTGGCCGCTGAATGCTGTGGAATTCCCTTCTCTGTTCTCCAGTCGCCCACCCTTTGATGGCAGGGCTCCTCCGTGAAGACAACATTGGCCTTTTTTGAACCATCCTTTTCTCTAAAGTCTTGCAGTATTTAGAATTTGTACCCCAGTTAAATGTGGTCACAAGCTGTGGTTTAACAGTATTGTACTTGGATCAATGCAGCATCCCTCTTCAGGCCAGTACTTTGCGGAGTAAGATACATGGGGGTGGGTACTCTTGCTCTTACCCTGTTCTGACAACCATCCCCCTAACTATTTTATCCTGGACTGTCCAGTATGGCAGTCACTAGCCAGGACTCCTGAGCACTTGCGATGCAGCCGATCCAAACTGGAATGTTTTGTAAGAATAAAATACACACCACATTTCAAAGAGTTAGTATGAAAAAAAGAATGTAGATTTTCTCGTTAATTTTTTATGTTGATTACATGTTGGAATGATAATTTTGATATATTGGGTTAAATAGAATGTATTATTAAGATTAATTGCACCTGTTTCTTTTTACTTTAAAAAATGTGGCTACTGGAACATAAACCTTGTATATATGGCTCATATTATATTCCCAACAGACAAGCAAGGATTTTATCCAGTCCTTTGGTGTTTATCCACATAAGCCACAGATGTGTGTGCATATCTGTGTCTATCTGTATGAATGGATGTAACCATACAGTACATCCACACAAACAGTGGTAACAAATTTTCCTTCTTTGAGGAGGGAACTAGATTTTTAGAACTAACCAAAGGTCAGATGTGATGGCGGTTAAAGTGGATGGCACTGTTGAGGATGGAAACAAACTGTGAGCTTAAAGTAATGAAATCTACTCTTATGTGTTCCATAAACTGTTTCCAAGGGCAGTTTGAGCAACAGCTGAATATATCGCCAAACAAGGTGGTCACTTATTTGGATGTGGAGACTACAACCTGATGTTGCAATACTGTCATGACATTATAGTGTTACCTTACGAGCACCTTGAAAGAACAGATCATGTCATAGATTCTTTGTCTAAAGAATCTAATGCACACATCAATCCGATGTAAATTTATTTTCTGATGCAAATCGTATGTTTATAGCATGTGTGTGTCTGTAAATGTGTGCATACCTACCTCCATTATTAGCTCACAAAGCTGAGAGTAAGGAGTCTGTCATTTAGGCTCTGAAGCCATCTGCCTGGATTTGAATCCTAGGTCTACCGTTTACCAGTTTTGTGACCTCAGGCAAGTCACCAAACCTCTCTGAGACCATTTTTCTCTATTGTAATCGGGGCGATAACAGGATCTGTATGTTAGACTCGTTGTCAACTAATATATGTAAATTCCTACGTGTAGGATGTGCTTTGCATCACACAGAATAAATGCTCAATAAATATTAGCTACTGCTAATATTATTATCATTATCACTAGCTGAAAACATGCATCTAATCCAGTTTCGTGCAGCCTTCACATTCACAACTCTCCTCTTATTTAAATATGTTTGGGGAAGAAGAAAATGGGCTGCTTTCCTAGGAGAATACTGAAGCATGGCGTACCTGGTACAGAATATTAGGAAATCCACTTGATTAAGGATGTTCCTGCCCCTCCGACTGATTGAAAATAAGGGTCATTTTTTGTTGTTGTTCATTTATTTTTTTAGTCATCAGAAATGACCTGCTGGCGTCAGACTTGTTGAGCACCTATAGCTAGAGATATACATACATGTGATTTGGGCTTGTACGTAGGCACAATAGGGTTTGCAGGTATTACAAAGGAAGTATGTTGGGGATACATTGGAAGCACCGAAGAATGGAAAGCCATTTCTTTTTTCATTATTATTTTCAGTTTATTTATTTTGAGAGAGAAAGCATGCATGTACAAGTGGGGGTCACAAGAGACAGAGGGAGAGAGATTCCCAGGCAGGCTCCATGCTGACAGCACAGAGCCTGACATGGGGCTCGATCCCATGAACTGTGAGATCATGACCTGAGCAGAAGTCAAGGGTCAGGCGCTCAACCAACTGAGCCACCCAGGAACCCCTGGATGGTCATTTCTTCTTGGGAAGGCAAGGAGGCTTCATAGAAGAGGAAGTGATTGAACAGAATTTTGAGAGTGAGTAGAGATTCAATACATGGTCAAGGTCAAGGTGACATTATAGACAGAGGGAGGACCATTGCCAGAGCCACAGAGGCACACGTCAGCACAGCCTTCAAAGAGCTAGGACAATGACCAGAGTATCAGTTCGAGACCAGGCAGGTGTTACTGGAAGGGAGGCTGCAGCGGCAGGAACTCAATCAGGAAGGACCTCGTAGGCCAGTCTGAGAAGCTTGGACTTGACCCTGGAGACAAAGGAGATTATTGAAGGATGTAGGACAGAGCGTGGCATCGTGTGGTCTCCTAGGACAAGGTGACATTTCCTTCTGTGCCCTCATCCTCACAGAATGCTTAGGACCCTTATGAACTAAGTTCCTGTTGTCACTGAAAATGAATGTAACTGAAAATCCATTCATGGAATGTCAGGGGGATTTGTCCAGACATGTGATCATCAGCATTGGGGGTGTAGGAGGCGGGAGTGGAGGCCAGAGAACCAGACTGCAGTTAAAGGCAGCACAGTGCTTAAAAATACTTGTCTTAGAGTGGTGCCATCATGGGTGTTTCTTTCTCTTATTTTCCATTTTATGAATCTTACACACCATAATTCTGTTTTATCCCTATGGGTACATGTACCTGTATTTCAGCAGTAAATGAATCAAACTGTGAATCTTGAAGGCGCTTAATTATTCCGGAAGAAATGAAGTAGTATCAGTTTCAGGGAAACTTCTGTTGGTTGGAAGAGGGTCTGTCCATCTCCTCTCAAAACACTATTCTGTACGTGACCTTGGAAAGCTATTTCTATCTCCAAAGTGTCTCAGAACCACATTGAGGGGCCAGGGCATAAACAATGAGAAAAACAGTGAGGGGGGAAGGCAGAGAAGACGATTAGAAAAGCTTAAGATAATGATGTGTTTTGTGTGATTCAGACTTTTATCTTCATGCTTCCCCAGCCTTTGAGGTTTCCTCAGCCATTAACTAGGTTTTAAAAATTCCAGATCTGGGGGTTTTGTTTTGAGTTCTAAAGCGATTTAAACCCACAAGGACTCTCTGTCCCCTGTATTCTTTTTCCTCTTCTGAATCCAGCTGTCATCATTTGTATGCATCAGTTTCCTGCTAGAAAGAAAATTATAGTCTCCAGTTGGAGCTGGGGGATGAGGAAGAAGAAGGCTCGTTGCCACAAGCACTTCGGGGCTGCCTTGCAGGCCCGGGCAGGGACGGGAGACAGACAGCTTTCATTCTCACTGGAAACCCGCCTTCAGTTTTTCCTTCCCAGGCTGGACATTTTCCGGCCTACTCCACAGCGTGTACGTGATCTCAAAAGGCCGTTTCCCTACCCCTGCAGTGTATATAGAATACCCAGCACACCCTGGTTCTCAGGAAGCACTTTCAATACCCTCTTCATTGTAGGGATCGTAATCATTTTGACCAACAGTCGTTGAGGGCCTACATCCACGCCCAAGCAGCGCGTCAAGCATTTTGTGAGCGTTAGAAGGGAGGTCCTAGCCATCCTTCAAGTTAGACGTGAGGACCCCTGAGGCTCAGAGAGAACTGGCCAAGTGTCGCCTGCGTAGTAAGATGGAAGAATCTGGCTCTGCCGGCACCTACGCTGTGGCCCCGCAGGCCAGAATTCAAAAAATCCCTACCTCGGGGAGGAGCGCCCGAGAACCCTGTTGGTTGGTTTATCTTCCCGTTCCCCTTCCTCACTTATCGAACCCCCAGGCCTTAGAGAGGGATCCTCTCTACAGGAGTTTCCAGATCACAGGCTTTCATGGGCATCTTCCTGCCTGCATCTCTGTCTCCTGTGCCAGCAGTGTATGGAATACCACGAGAGTGTGCCTGGGACAGACTCAGGTTACTAGAAAGAGAAAGCTTGACCGCTTCCAGGCAGCCACCTGCCCTTTTTCCCTTCGCAAGTGGACCTACGGCCTCTACGTGAAGCACTTCCCAATACCAGGCTGCTGGTGGCTGCGTTTTGTGGCTTCTTTGTTAGTTGAGATTTATAGTTCAGATCTCATCATTCTGCCAAATGCAATAAACACTTTGTTTTACCAGAATGTAACTTTTATTATTGTTATTATTTTTCTTCATAATGCCTTCAAAGTGACCAGCTTGTGAGTGTGGACTCGGAATCCCTAAAGAGTCTAAATGCCAAGTCAATGTGCTTTGTAGATCGATCTAAGATTAGAAGACAGGCTCTCACTTATTGCCGCTTGTATTTATATAATGGAAGTTAGGTAATGTAAGCACTCCAAAGGCCAGCTTAGATGTTGATGATGGTCAGATGCTAAAATCTGTGACAAGTATTCAACAATGCCCTGTACTTGTGCTGCCTGGAATGTGAATAATATATGTGTGACATGAATAAATATAAGGTCAATGATTTTTATGACATACTAACTTCCTTTACTCAAGTTCCTGGGAAATACAGCCAAACAATTACAGAGTATAAAAACATTGGCAACTTACAAACACCTGCTTTGATTATTTGGTCTAATTAGGTTAAATTTAACCAGTCCCATCTGAACAAATTGAAAACAATTCTTATCTGTTCCCTTGGTCATGCACTTTTATCGGTGTTGGATGCAGATGTGTTTAATATGACACAGTTGGTGCTCTTCTCTCAGCTCTGGGTGGGAGATAAAAGGGAATTGAGACCATATTTTTTAAGTCTTCTGGGGACTTTTTCTTTCTGGGCCTACAGCTATGAAATTTCAAGGAAAAAAAACAGGCTTTGTTGTCCATAAATTAGTTGCTTTTCTCCAAAACACTGACTGTCATCTGAACGGTTGCTTTTGCCAAAAGGATCTTTCCCAGGGAACAGTGAGCTCCTAAAATAAGCAGATGACTCTAGCTGCCTTTCGGAAGTCAGAATAATACAGGATGTGTTATTATATTGCTAGGTTCATCTGGTGTTTACCCCTCGTTACTTCGAAGCCTGGTGCTGAGTACATGGGCCCACAGTTCTGAGCATTTTAGAGTGTAGAGACCATTTAATCAGTAGGTAGAATGGAAACTATAGCAATTAAGTGACTTGCCCAAGGTCACACGGCTGGTTGGTGAAATAGTCAAGCTTCCTTGGTTCCTGGCACAGTGCCTGTTTCTATGACCAAAATTAAGAGCCTCGTGGTAGTGTGAGTTGCACCGAGTGTCTAGATCTGTAACAGAACTATGTCATGAAATCTTCTCACCCACATGTCCGCTCCAGGAGTAAAATACTGTTCCAGTGAGCAGCTGGGGCCTCAGAACATCTGTAATCTCAATTTTTCTCCGCGCTCCTGTTTTGCCCCACTCCAACAGCCCTCATCACAGTTAATTTGAAACTAGTTGCCCGTGTCGGTTAAGTTAGTTAAGCAAGTTGTTTTTGAAAGCTTATTCTGGACATTTCATATAGATGGAATCATAAAGCGTGTGGCCTTTTGTGTCTGGATTCTTTCACTTACTGTTTTCAAAGTTCGTCCATCTTGTATCATGAATCAACACTTTTCTTTTTTATTGTAGAATAGTATTCCATTGGATCCGTATACCGCATTTTGTTTACTCATTAGCTGATGGACTTTGGGGCTATTATAAATAACGCTATTATGGAGATTCATGGACAAGTGTTTGTGGGGCTGTATGCTTTCAGTTCTCCTGGGTATTGACCCAGGAGTAGAATTGCTGGGCTGTATGCCAGCTCTGAGTTGAACTTTTTGAGGAATTAGCAAACTTTCCAGAGACGGTATCAGTTTACATCCCTCCCAGCAATGTATGAGGGTTTCAATTTCTCCACATCCTTGACGGCACTTGTTATCGTCCGTCTTTTTTATTATAGCCATCCTAGTGGGCATGAAGCAATATTGCATTGTGCTTTTGATTTGCATTTTCTTTATTTAAGGCTAGTGATGTTGAACATATGCTCTACTTCTAACTGGCCATTTGTATATCATCTTTAGGGAAATGTCTATTCAGATCCTTTGCCCATTTTTAAATTGGGTTATTTGTCTTTTTATTCTTGAGTTGTAAGACTTCTTTATATATCTGGATATTAATTCCTTATCAGATATATGATTTACAAATATTTTCTCCCATTCTGTGGGTTGTCTTTTCACCTTCTTGATAATGTCCTTTAATGTACAAAAATTTTTAGTTTCGATGACATCGAGTTTATCTGTTTTTTCTTTTGTTGCTTGTTCTTTTGACAACAAATCTAAGAAACCATTGCCAAATCCAAGGTCACAGAGATTTGTACCCATGTTTTCTTCTAAAGACTATATAACTTTATCTCTTAACATTTAGGTTTCTGATCCGTTTTGAGTGAATTTTTGTATTTGCCGTGAGGTCCGGGTCCAGCATCATCCTCTTGTGTGTGGCTATCCATTTATCCCAGCGCCATTTGTTGAAAAGACTTTCGCTATCCTTTCCCCATTGAATTGTCCTGGTACCCTAGTCAAATAACAGTTGACCATAAATATATGAAATTATTCCTGGACTCTCAATTCTAGTTTATTGTTCTACATGTCTGTTCTTATGGCAGAACCATACTGTCTTGATGATCATTGCTTTCTGGTAACTTTTGAAATCAGGATATAAATCCTCCCAACTGTATTCCTCCATTTCAAGATCTTTTTGGCTGGGTCCCTTATATTGTCATAAAATTTTAGGAAGTTTGTCAACTTCTGCCAAAAGGAAAGAAAAACCAGCCAGGGTCTTCATAGGTATGGTGTGAATCTGCAGGCCAGTTGTCATTATAACAATACTACGTCTTCACATATTCAGATCAAAACACAGGATATCCTTACATTTGTTTAGATCCTCAGCAGTTTCTTTCAGTGACGTTTGTAGTTTTCAGTGTACACATTAGGAACGCCTTTTGTTAAATAATGTATTCCGATGTTATTCTTTTTTGATGCTGTTGTACCTGGAATTATTTTCGTAATTTCAATTTTGGGATGTTTGTTGCTACCATATAGAACTATAGTTGATATTTGTATATTAATCTTTTATCCTGCAACCTTACTGAACTCATTTATTAGAACTTTTTGTAGACTCCTTGGGATTTTCTATGTATGAGATCATGTTGTGTGCAACATAGTTTTTACTTCTTCCTTTCCAATCTGGATGCCTTTTATTTACTTTTCTTGCCTAATTGCCCTGGCTAGAGCCTCCTGTAGGGTGTTTAATAGAGAGAGCAAGACCAGACATTCTTGTCTTTTATGTGATCTTAAGGAGAGAGCTTTCTTCACCAGTATGTTGTCAGCTGTAGGTTTTTCATAGATAATCCTCTAACAGGTTGAAGAAGTTCCCCTCATTTCTAGTTTGTTGAAACTTACCATGAAAGGGTGTTGGATTTTGTCAAATTCTTTTTCTGTATCTATTGAGATGATTATGTGATTTTTTTTACCTTTATTAATATGATATGACTCATGACTTTATTTGCTGAGTAGTATTCCATTATATATATGGCTTGTTTATGTTAAATCACCAGTTGAAATACATTTGGGCATTTATACTTACTGGAGATGGGGAAGAATATGGCTCTGAGCATTCATATAGAAGTGTTTCTGTGGTCATGTTTTTATTCCTGTTAAGTAAAACCTAGGAAGGTGATCATTGGGTAGTATGAGAAGAATTACAAGAATCTGCCAAACTTGTTTTCCAGAGGGGCTTACCACTCTGCCTCCCCACCAGCACTATATGAGAGATGTAGTTGTTCTACATCCTAGACTTGGTATTATTGTCCCTCTAGTAGCTCTTCTACTAAGAATCCAGTGGTTATCTCATAGCAATTTTAATTTGCATTTCCTTAATGACCAGTTATGTTAAGCATCTTTCCATGTACCATGTTTGCTATACATATATAGTTTTGGTAGAGTGTCTATTCAAACCTCTTGCATATTTCTTTTTTAAATTGAGTTCTCTTATCAAGTCTTATTATTTAGAGTTCTTTATTCTGGATCGAAGTCCTTTATACAAATCAATATTTTGCAGATATTTCCTTCCTGTCTGTTGCTTATCTTTTCATTAACAATGTCTTATGAAGAACAGACATTTTGAATTTTGATGAAGTCCAGTTTATCAATTTTTTCTTGGTTTTATGCTTTTTGTGCCCTAGTAAAGAAGTCTTAACCTATCCCAAGGTCACAAAGATGTTTGCTCATGTTTTCTTCTACAATTTTGTATTTAAGTTTTTATAATTAGATCTTTGATTGACATCAACCTGATTTTCATATCTCATGAGATAAGGTTGAAATTCTCTTTTTCATTTCTTGCATACAAATGGCCAAGTGTTCCAACACCATTATTTCTTCAAATATTTTTCTGGCCTTTTCCCTTTTTCCTCTCTTTCTGGGACTCCACTCATATGTGTATTAGGTCACTGGAAGTTGTCCCACACATCACTGATGCCCTGAGGTTTTTTTTCTGTTTCATTTTTGATAACTTCTAATGTCTCTAAATTCACTAATCTTTTCTTTTGCAGTGTCTAATCTGCTGCTAATGCCATCTAGTGTATTTCTTTTTATTTTAGATGTTATCTTGTTCAGCTCTGTAAGTTTGATTTGTGTCCTTTTAATATCTTTCATATTTCTCTTAATCGTTTTCCATTTTCCTCTAGATTCTTGCCCATATGTAGCATGTTTATAGTAGCTGTCATCATATCCTTGTTTCTACTTTCGTTATTAGTATTGTTACTTTGGGTCTATTTTTATTAATATTTCTCCCAGTCGTGGGTCATATTTTCCCACTTTTTTGCATGCTGATCATTTTTTATTGGGTGCCAGACAATATTAATTGTATGTTGTTGTGTGTTGAATTTATTTTATTCCTTTAAAGTGTTGGACCTTAGAGGGGCGCCTGGGTGGCTTAGTCGGTTGAGCGTCCGACTTTCGCTTAGGTCATGATCTCGCGGTTCGTGGGTTCGAGCCCCGCATCGGGCTCTGTGCTGACTGCCGGCTCAGAGCCTGGAGCCTGTTTCAGTCTGTGACCCTCTCTCTCTCTGACCCTCCCCTGCTCACGCTGTCTCTCTCTCTCTCTGTCTCTCCTAGAAATAAATAAAAAACATTAAAAAAAAAATTAAAAATAGAACGATCCTACACCCAGCAATTGCTCTACTAGGTATTTATCTAAGGGATACAAGTGTGCTGTTTTGAAGGGGCATGTGCAGCCCAATGTTTATAGCAGCACTATTGACAATAGNATCGGGCTCTGTGCTGACTGCCGGCTCAGAGCCTGGAGCCTGTTTCAATCTGTGACTCCCTCTCTCTCTGACCCTCCCCTGCTCGCGCTGTCTCTCTCTCTCTCCTAGAAATAAATAAAACATTAAAAAAAAATTTTAAAGTGTTGGACCTTAGGGGTGCCTGTGACTCTTGATCTCAGTATTGTGAGTTCAAGCCCCACATTGGCCATAAAACTTAGTTAAAAAAATTAAGATTAAAAAAGTGTTGGACTTTGTTCTGACATATGGTTAAGTTACTTAGGATCCATTGGATTCTTTGAGGGCTTGCTTTTTTTTTCCTCCTAGGGCAAAAGTGAGCAAGGGACAAAGACAGGAAGAGAGAGAGAGAAAATCCCACAAGTACAGAGAGATAGAGAGAAAGACGTGGGGTTTGTGTTTTTACCCAAAGCAGGGTTGGAGCTCACCCAAAGTGGGGTTTGAGCTCACCCAGAGCGGGGCACGAGCTCACAAACTGGGAGAACATGACCCGAGCCAGAGTCAGATGCTTAACGACTGAGCCACCCAGGTCCCCCAGGGCTTGCTTCTAATAAGCTCTGTTTGGGCCGGTCCAATCTCAAGAGGAGCCGTTAGTTTAATGCAAGTGTAGCTAGCTCCACTGACAAGACCTCTCTCGGTCTCTACGTGATGCCCCATGTCTTACAAGGTATTTCTACTCTAACTGTTGAGAGCATGAACTACCGGGAGCCTAGATGAGCTTCCAGAATGGTTGGGCCCATGGCTCTCATGGTTCTTTCCCCAGCTTCATGGAGTTTCAGCCCTTGTACATGCACATCGGTATTCAGCAGACTCAAGAGGTGGCCTCTGCAGATCTTTCTTTTTGTACAGATTCCTCCTCCTCAGTATTCTGAGCCACAAATTCTAACTGCCTCCTCAAACTCAGATCTTTCATCTTCTCAACTCAGCAAGATCTCTGGGCTCTGGAGTTCCCCTTCTTTGTGCTGCGGCATGGAAATTGCCTCGAGGTAGTAGTCTGGGGCGATGGTAAGGCTCACCTTGTTTGTTTTGCTCTCTGAGGGATCACACTGCCCATATCTAACGTTTATAAACAGTCATTTGTTACATTTTGTCCAGTTTTCTAGTTGTTTATGGCAGAAGGGCAATTCCTGTAGCAGTTAAACCTTGGCGGCCTGAAGCAAAAACCACTTCCATCACTTTGTTTGAAACCTCTTGATTCCTCAACTGTAAAATGGGGACAATATGCTTTGGAAGACTGGGGTGATGAAGGTCACAGTAGAAAAAATATATGGAAACTTGAAAAGTTATCTTCGAAGAAAGGAAAAAAATCCAGCGTTGGAAGAAAAGCAGCTATCAGCAGATAACACTGAGAGTAAGAACGAAGAACCCGTCATCTCATCCACAATGGGAGACTCTGCTGGTCCCTTGGCCAGGAGGTACACTTACTCCCAGACTTACCTCCATTGCTCATCTGGCAGCTTAACTTCTCCCTCCACTTTGGGGCTGGATTTCGCACCGAATAGCATAGGCTGTGTTGGATTTGCCAGCCATACTATACCTCACAGCATCATTCGTATAGTGTTAGTCTGCAGCCCCGTAGTGCCAGGAGCTTCTTTTTTTTTTTTAATTTTTTGTTTTTATTATTTATTTTTGATAGAGAGACAGAACATGAGCAGATGACAGGCAGAGAGAGAGGGAGACACAGAATCCGAAGCAGGCTCCAGGCTCCAAGCTAACACAGAGCCCGATGCGGGGTTCAAACCTACCAACTGTGAGATCATGACCTGAGCCAAAGTCGGATGCTTAACCGACTGAGCCACCCAGGCACCCCATGGAGCTTCTGAGTCTTAGAGGCAGTTTTTCCCACAACTGTCTACTGTAGCGCCAGCAAGGGACTGAGATAGGTGGGCCTGGCTTCTCTCTTGTCACAGGAGACATGACAGAGGTAAGCCCCGGTTACTTAAAGTAATCTTCCCAGCCAGCTCCCTCCTTTCCAGTTGGCTTCACACTATATCTCATTGCCTGAGGTCTTCTGTGGGGAAAAGGCAGATCTAAACAGGGATGACGCTTGGGAAATTCCTGATTACCTAGTCTTGTCCTTCCTTAGTAGCCAGTCACTGACAAAGAACCAGAAGCAGTGTTTGCTTAGAAGTAATTTAATGTTTGTGTCTTTGGGTTGTCATGTGTTTATCCACAAGTATTTCCTGACTTCCCCCCTTGTGATGGACAGAGGCCAGCTGATGGGATGGAGGGTGGAGTCCAGAACTAACCCTTGGTCCCAGCCGGTGCCCGATGAGCTCATGTTTAGCCAGCCCAAATCCTTTCAGAGATCCCTCCCAGAGCAGTGTCCTAAGCCCCTAAACACAGGGACTGTGTTTTTATTTCATGGGTTGACCAGATAGTCTTCAGATGGTATTCTCAGAAGCTCATCCTCCTCCCACAGCAGCAGATAAGGAATTCTGTGCTAAAAAAGATACATGCCTTTGAGAATATGCTGGAGGCCAGGGAAGGAGGGCATCGTTTCAAAGGGTGGGTAAGCAGGGCATGAAGGGGTTCAGAGACCTGGAAACAGAAGTAGGCAAGACATAAGCAGCCAGCACCCATTTAGTGTGCTTCTCAAGACGAAGTTAGTCTCCAGATCTTTCCGTCAGGTCGTTCTACAGGTTTGTTAGCAGAGGGGCCCCCGGGGTCAGGATTACAGTGTATTGGGAGGCGCAGGGGATTAAATCGAAGAATGGAATTTCCCTTCGATAAGGAGAAGCCAAGATTTATTAAATCAGTTGATTTGTTGTTGTAGTTCCTATGGTTTCCTTTTCTCCCCAAATATATATGCTTTTTTACTGACAAATTGCGTAAGGGGACATTAACATTCACAGAGTACAAATTGCCATCTGTGATTATTTTTAGAACCAGTTTATCAACTGTGTGCTGTAAGAACTTTTGTTGGATCTGATTGCAGACCTCTCTGACCAGAGCCACAAGTCTTTGAAATAGAAAACACTGTCCACGTTGCTGTGAATTAAAAGCGAAGCCTGCTTTGCATTTGCTCATGCCCAGCTTTTCTAAGGAAGCTAGAGATTGTGGGAGAAAGGGGAGGATCCAAGAAACTTTAGAACAGTCCCATCTGCAAACTTTTCTTGACCTACTGGTATCGGAGAATTCAGAGCCTTTTCAGTATGTGAAAGAGAAATCCATTCATATGTTCATTCATTCATTCATTTGAGGCAGAGGCAACAGCAATGTGCAAGGTCAGGCAAAGTAACAAAACTTCTGATTCTCGGTGGCAAGTGACTACCACAGTGGCATAGTCAGTATCGCTGTCCTTTACACAGTGGCCTGGTAAGCGACTTACTCCATAGCAGTGACACCATTTTTTTCTGTTCAGTTGGCCTCTTCAATCCTGGGAAGGATCCTTCCCCCTTCATGGGTACGGATTGCTACTTAGAAGTAGAACAAGTTTGCTGTGATTACCGGGGGGTTGGCATCCCCTGTAACCGTCTCTGCTGGGCCAACGAAGTGTTGCCTTGGGGCCGGCCCACTTGCTTCCTCTTGCCTATTTCACTTGGGCCCATTGGGCACGAAATCAGGCTGTCTGGATTCATGACTTCACAGTGAAGGCCAGCAGCTTTTGGGGTTGACTAGATGGAGGGGCTGACTTACAATTAGGGGCCATGGTATTCGAAGGCAAACACCAGTCAACGCTAGAGACCCACGCATTCAGCATGGCAGCATGTTTACACCGCAAGAAGCGCAGAAGATCTCCGATGGGCCAAGACGGTGGTTCTTAAACTGTGGTTCCTGCACAGCGGCGCCAGTATTGGCTGGGAATGTGTTAGAACTGTGATCTGGGGGCCCTGCCCCAGGCCTCCTGAATCCAGAGCTCCGCAAGAGAGCACACCGAAATCTGAGACCCTCTGGTCTGCGGTACCGGCACAACCACCCTCCCAGGAATATATTCAGGGACTAGGGTGCCAGGTGAAACTGCCTTCTATTTTAATTGTTATTTTCCGATCGTCCTGCTGAGTGCTCCGAGTTAAATTCACCCAAATTAAATGCTCTCGTGGTGAAACTCCACTGTATCCATAATTATGTGGCAGTGATATCATCCCACGCTTTTTTCCAGAAGGTCCTTATTAAAGCTGTTTAGATTAACGGGCATCTTTTAAGATTATGTTGGTTTTTTGAAGAAGAAGAAGAAGTTTTAACAGATCTATATGAGTAGCTCAGAAAATCAAAGGTGAATGACACACAGGCCTGCCCTTTGGGGCTAGGCTCCTCCTCAAGGGAGAAGAAAGACTTCCCTGAATAATACAACAGGATTTGTGACCTAGGACACTGTCCCTGCTCAGAAGATGTGTTGCAGGGCGCCTGGGTGGCTCAAGTGTCCAACCTCCGCCCAGGTCATGATCTCACAGTTTGTGAGTTTGAGCCCCGCATCGGGCTCTGTGCTGACAGTGGAGAGGCATCTTCGGTTCCTCTGTCCCCTTCTCTCTGCCCGGCCTCTGCTCGCTCGCTCACTCGCTCTCGCTCTCTCTCAAAAATAAATAAACTAAAAAAAAAAAAAAAGTATGTGATGTTTTTAAATCCTCTTTCAGCAGCAGGTGAATGCCAGCACCCTACCTTGGTTGGTTAGGGAGTGGCACCTTTGAAATTCAGTTAACTTGGCAACCTCTGTTCAGGCTGCAGACATAACACTGACATCTGCAGCCTGCCACACAACCAGGAACTGCTACAATAACACCTCAGAGATCACCAGAGGGAACCGTGTGAATGGACCACTGTGCTCCTTCACACAGTCACTTTGCTCGCTGTCCCCGCGGTTCCCCCACAGGAGACCTCTGTTCAGGGTGGTCGTGCTGCCTGAACAGATCAAACTCAGGAAACTGTGGCCTGCTTCTCCAAAACTCCAGTTCCCTTACGCTGGCCCCTGGGGACGCTTTCACAATAAACCTCTAACCAAATGATATTATGGCAGATTTTTCTTAAAGCCAAATGTCTTTAAAGAATTGCCCCTTAGGATGCCATTACAGTTTTGCTATTTTTTTTTTATTTGGTGTTAAGATAGCCTTTCCTTTATGAACTGATTAATAGATGAACGGTTTTTAATATCCTTCCTTGACAAGATAAAAAGCTGGCAGCATAGGCCAGTCTGTCACGTTGTTTTTGACATTTTCTTGATCCTTGGATTCCAAACTTGGGAATTAGTTCTCCATTGAAACAGGACTTTGCACAGCCGGAGGTGTTACCCTTCCAAGTGGACCCAGCCGTTAAACTATGCCTTTGAAGGCTAGAAATATGCCTGCTCTAAAGAAACAAAAGTTAATTTCAAAAATGAAATCAAATTGGATGTTTAAAATCAGTCACACATACTTGAGTGACTGCGCTGATGAGAAAATCCAAGGACTTCCCAAACAAGGAGGGCTGGAACAAACTTCAGTTAATAAGTTTGCAAAAACCGTCTAATTTATGAAAAATAATATGGGGCCTGTAAAGGAGACACCTGACTCTTTCACTGGAATACTTGGCTTTGCAAGAAAGATCGGAAGGAAGAATCCGAAAGCAATCAGAATTGAAATTGCAAACAGAAACGTTATCATGCAGAGGAGAGGTGCAAAACCTCAGACTGAGGACCCCATTGAAGAACTAACCTCAGTTTTTTTCGGGCTGTGGATAATAGTCATGGGCAGAAATGCAACTAAGTACCTCATGTTGACCTAGGCTCTCAAGTGCACTTGGGAGCGCGGGACACGGAACCGTGCTTGGCCAGGGAGAAGTCCCGGCTGTGGAAACCGTTTGGTGGACTCTGTCTTACCTGCTGTGGGTACAGAGCTGGCAAAGCCGGAGCCATCAAGCCCAGAAGAATCACACTAGAATCACCCAGGTCCTTTTAAAACAAGGCTTGCCTCAGCCATGTAGTACAGTGCCCCCTGACATAGGTATTTTTCTAAAGCTCTCCAGATCAACTGAATGCACCTCCTGGGCTGAGAAACCACTATGTCCGAGAGGAAAGCAACATGTACCTCTTCTGTTAGTCCGTGCAGCTGCTTATGTTAAAGCATTAGTCATCTCGGGGCACCCAGGTGGCCCAGTCGGTTAAGCATCCGACTCTGGCTCAGGTCATGATCTCACAGTTCGTGGTTGGAGCCTCGCATCAGGCTGTGTGCTGACAGCTCAGAGCCTGAAGCCTGCTTTGGGTTCTGCCTCTCTCTCTCTCTCTCTCTCTCTCTCAAAAATAAGCATTAAAAAATAATAAAATAAATAATTTTAAAGTATTGGTCATGTCTAAGTCTAGCTTCCTGTTGTAGCTCGATATCCCCTCACTGTAGGCATATGGGGAGAGGTGGTCTGTGGTCTCCCTGTAAGTGGGAACCCCATGAGATCAGAGCCTGGTCTTTCTATTTCACTGCTACAGCCTGTACCTAAAACAGAACCTGTACCCCGCAAGCCAGCACTGAGGCCTGCCTGCCTGGGGCCTTTATTCCAGTATTTATTCATTCTTTTGAATCCCTGGTGGTTTCCCTCCTGGGATGTTTTTATTTGTAAGAGAACAGGGGTGTTGTGAACTCTCTCGTTCTTCACTATAAAGAAGTCCTGGGCCGGACTCGGTTGTGCTCTGCTTGGGACTGCACACGCCTACTGACCCACGCGTGCGTAAAGCTACAGACCACCACCCCCCCATGAAAGTCGTGTCTTAGGAGCATGGCTTTCAGCTGGGCTACACAGCAGAATTAGCTGTTGGCTTCTTAACACTGTAGGTGTTTGCGCCCAACTCAGGCCAACTGAATTCAAATACGCGAGAGTGGGATTCAGGTGTGTGTGGTTTTAATAACGTCTGGTTGAGAACTATCACTTGAGGGCAGTGGTTTTCAAAGCACCTGGCTGGGCAGCATCAGCATCACCCGGGAGCTTATTAGAAATGCAAACTGTAAGGGTCGAGCCCCTCATCAGGCTCTCTGCACTGAGTGCACTGTACCCCACTTGTGTGCTCTCTCTCACTAAAAATTTTTAAAAATTAGCCAGTAGGGGCGACTGGGCGGCTCAGTTAAGCGTCTGACTTTGGCTCAGGTCACGATCTCATGGTTTGTGGGTTTGAGGCCCTGATCCAGGCTCAGAGCCTGGAGCCCACTTCAGATCCTGTGTCTCCCTCTTTCTCTACACCTCCCCCACTCACACTCTGTCTCCCTCTTTCTCTCTCTCTCAAAAAAATAAACATTAAAAATAATAATAATAACTAAAAATTTAAAAAGAAAATTTTTTTAAAAAAGAAAAGAAATGCAGACTCTACGCTCCCTCCCCAGACCTGCTGATCAGAATTCTGGGGATGAGGCCCAGGCGGCAATCTGTGGGTCAGCAAGCCGTCCAGGTGATTCCCGGGTGATTCAGTCCAGTTTGAGAAGCTCTGCTTTCATTCATCTCTTTGGGTCCTGGTGCACAATGAAGTAGTTAGGAGAAAGTATCTAAATGAATGTCATTTGATAACTCGTAGCTTGTGGCTCTGACCTCACTGTTCCTCTGCTGACACACTAATTCAGCGAACCTGTTCTCGGTCTCTCTTTGTCTCTCAACTTCCCCTGGAGCATTTGCCATTTCCACCCCCAGTCAGGCATCTCTGGGCGTCCTTCAGGACCCATCTTCAGTTTTGTTTCCTGTGGAAGTTTTTATTTTGTCTCCCCTACCCCCACCCCCAGTAGAAAATAAGAGCCCGTCGCATTCTGGTCCTTCTTATGATCATGTACCCTCGTTGCAACCTCGGGCAAGCAACTTAACCTCTCTGTTTCATCACCTGTAAAATGGGAATAATAATAGCACCTACTTCTTCAAGTGAGTTAATACTTGTGGAACTGCTTAGAATAGTACTCAAGTGTCAATTCTAAGAGTAATTATTATTCCTAGCATTAAATAATGGATATATAATGCTCTGTAGTGCATGCCACATAAGTGTAGCTTTTCTTGCTAACAATTTTAGGGCACTAAGCACTCTGCAATTTTTATAGTTGGCTTTATCTTCCCATTAGTTGTGAAGCTTTTTGACAGCAAGTAATTTTTCTTTCTCAACTCTGAATCTCTTTGTCCCAAAGTACCAGTAGATGCTTATGCTCAGTAAATGCTTATGGAAACGTACCCAACTCCACTGGCAACGTGGGCCAAGAAGTCCCAAAGGAGACCTTCCTAAGACCGCCTCCCCATCGTCCCTTTCTTTAGGGCAGTGCCTTCAGTCCCTGGGTTCTTGATGAGGTCATCCTTTGTCAAGGCCCTAGAGGGACAAGTGGGTCCGGGTGCCTGGCTCTTGAGTCTATGATGCACTCTGCTCAGAATATCTCTCTTTCAGATAACAGGTTCCTCTGAGTATTGTCCAGAATGGCCTAGACAGTTCTTCCTGTTTCTTATTACGATCCAAAGAGCAGATCTCTGAGCCATGTTTCGGACTCCTTGCCAACAAAAGAAATTCCTTTTTAAGGCAGTGATGTCCTGACGCAGCAGTGGGTGGGACGAGTAAGGAAGTGGTACCTGAAGACCCCATGGTGTGGTCTCATTACTAAATTGTAGTGGGATCAGATTTTAGGCATGGAAAATAGAGGTGGTGACACAGAGGCTGAGGATGCCAACTGCCTGGGACTACCCTGCTGCTTTGTAAAGATGGCTGCCCTCCTCTTTGAACTCGGACTTCTGCAGACTCTGAGTTAAGAGCAGAGGTGTGTTTACAACCACAGACGGCAGTTGGCAGATGGTGTTTTCCATGGGGCCCAGTCATATGGGAGCCTGAGCCCGCACTTTGCTTCTCGGGGCAAACTTCTTTTTAAAACAATTTGATGTGTGACATAAATATTCTATATTCTTAATCCCTTAATCTTATTGCAAGCCTGTGAGATTTTGCAATCTCAAGTAAGTTTTCTCTGTTATCATAATCTTTTACATTCCTACTATGTTTATGATAGTTTTCTAGATGTCAGTAGTGTGGACTGAGCTACGAGATACCTAAATTCAGCAAGGCCTTTGATGAAGTCTGTTCTCATGTTCCTGTAGGTAGAATGCCATGCACAGTTCGGTAAACAGTAAAGTTAGGAGGATTTATAACTGGCTAGCTAATGAATTGGTGAGAGTTTAGAGTAGGTAGGGGATGGGGCTAGGGCCTGCCTATTACAGTCCCTGATACCCAATGCCCTCCATACTGGCCCAGTCCACAGTTTCAGTAATTCTTTGCAGACATTTATGGCATGCTTGTCAAACTGAGGTTTACATAACTCCTGTTGGGTGATGAATGTGCTGTGTGAAGCCTCTCCTCTGGGTTCTGGGAGGTACCCAAAACTCCTCCCCCAGTCGGTGCCTAGGGCTGCCAATTTGATCCCCTCACTGCCTGTCACATGCACCTTCGCCTCTGTCCCTTCCTCACTTTGGGCCCTGATCTTTTCTCTCCTAGATTACTGCCTGACCTTGTCGCTTGAAGTAACCCCCCAGCGGCATTCCCTCACCTCCGGAAGAAGGTCCAGGCTCCTTCGTGCGGCCCAAAAGGTTCTGCACATCCTGGCCACAGTACTTCCCTAGCATCATCTCATGCTGTCCCCCACCTCGAATTCTGTGCTGTTGTGATATCAGACTGCCTGCAGTTCCCCACAGGGGCTGTTCTGGTTCATGTTTTTGAACCTTTGCTCTGCCTTTGGTGACTCCATCTCATTCTCCCCCTCCCTTCCCCTTAAAGATTCAGATTACCGTTCACACCACTGTATTGCAACCACCTAGGCATTCATTTCTCACTCTCAAACTGAACTGTAAACCCCTTAAGGGCCGTGTTCTTATTTCATTTAACACAGAGTGAGCAGGCAATAAGTGTTTTTTGATCAGAAGTGAGAGTACAAAGAGATCTCAGCAGTCTAAAAGGCAGACCATAAAACTTAACAGGGAGATAAAATTTAACAGGGGTTCTACTTGGGTCTAAAACAGACGAACAAAGAAAACAAGTCCAGATCTCAGTACTGGGCACAAGGTGGGAGAAAGATGACTCACCACCCTCGGCAGACCATGTGAAAGAAGAAAGGCCATGGTTTCAGTTGACTTTAAGATCCACATGAGTCAACAGTGCGATGCAACTCCAGGAACCTAGTGTCAGAACAGGGAAAGCCGTCGTCCTGTGGGTCGTACCGCGCAAGAAAATCATGTTCCATTCTACGGGGCCAGACCGCGAGAGGGGTGAAGCATGTCCAGAGGAGGGCGGCTAGAAGAGTGAGCAAGCCCTCTCACTTTCCTCTCGAGGAAAGGTGCTGGAGAAGGAGCTGAGCCTCCAAAGGATTGGACTAGATGACCTTTTATCCTGCTGACCTGTGAGGCCTAGTGATTCAAGAGGTCCCTGAGTCCAGACCTATTAAATGATGGGGACCGGTGCCAGGAGCACATCTTCTGATAGCAGCATTATGAATTACCTAAACAGAAATCACTTCTGGGCAAACATAAGAAGTTCAGACTTCTGAACCTAAGTGGGCTGGTCACTTGTTACATCATTCATGTGAAATCTATTCAAGAAAGGCATCAGGTAGTCCCACCCCCATGCACCCAGAGCCTTGCATTCTCCACTGTGCTTTTGTGGAACTTTGAATAAAGTGATTACCTCTTTCCCTTGTTTGCTCTTTTAGCTCTGGAGCATCTTGGCTTCTGGGGGGACGTCAAAAGGATCGTCTCGAGATCAGAGCTGATAACGGGATTCCCCTATACCTTCACGGTGCCAGGCCTGCCCCAGTACCTCCAGAGCCTCACCAAACTAGCCATCGCTGCAGTGTGGGCACTGGCGGCCCAGGCTAGAGATCAGCAGGCAAGGGACAGCCCCATCTCCTTCTCTCAGCTGTTGGAGTCTTCTTTCCCTGAAGTGCGCCTGCTGACATTAGAAGCCCTGTTGGAAAGGTTCTCAGCAGCAGCCTCTGGATCAGGAGAGAGGGGACTGCCTCCCTTGCTGTGGAATATGGGAGGGACGTTCTTGATGTTGGCTATGAAGGAAGATCACCCAGAATGCTCCTGCAAGGTAAAGTCTCTGGTGTACTCAACATCCCCTTCTGCTCCCCACGCTCTTTGGCAAGCTCACCAGAACAAGACGGTGTTGGCAGGATTGGGTTGGCTTCTCCAGCAGCAACAAGAAGGAGATTCAGTGTCTGGGGCGGGGGCAAGCTCTTCATATAGTACTTGTCATGGCTTCGTCACTTGTCACGGGTGCTAAGAAAATGATGCTGGCGGTAATGATGATGGCAGTAAGCCAGGACAGAGATGGGGAGTGAGCCACTCGGTGCTCTAAGAAACAGCATTGAAAATTGGTTGTAGAATGTGGCACAGGGTGGTCTTTGTCGACATGGCTATTTGAGGACAGATGGTCACCGAGAAAACATCACCAAAAGGGAAAGGGACCTGACTTAGGAATTGGGACATCTAGACTCTGATCCCTGGGCACTTGGGTGTGTCGCTGCTCTACCCTGTCTTGGTCTCCCAAAAATATTAAGGGAGAAATAGGAAGTCAGTGGACCTGTTTGAAAGATAGATCCCCGTTAATGGTACAAGTGATGATTATTGGGCTTCTGAAGACTTTTCCCTGAATATTTTTCCCCCTTGGCTCTGACACACACAGATACTGAAAATTCTTCATTGCATGGACCCCAGTGAGTGGCTTCCCCAGACGGAGCACTGTATCCATTTAACCCCAAAGGAGTTCCTGATCTGGACGATGGATGTCGCTTCCAATGAAAGGTTTGCCCCCGATGCCCCCTGTGCAACCTCGGCCTGACACGTGGTCCCAGCAGTCAGTTATGTAATGAGCCTGCGCACAGTCCTGGCCAAAGGGCTCAGGTCCCGTGTTTCTTTCTAAGCTCACATCATAGAACAACGTCAGAGCTTCCCGTTAATAACCAAAAGGTAATTACTTCTGGAGGTGTCTGTATGGCCATGAGCTGAGCATTTCTAGCATTCACAGGGGCCTGGATTACAGACTAAAGCAAAAACCCATCTGTGTATAAAGTATGTTTGGTTTTATTTTGTGTGTGTTTTTGGCTTCCTTGTTCTAGGTCTGAAATTCGAAGTGTAGCCCTGAGACTTGCCTCCAAAGTGATTGCCCACCACATGCAGACGTGTGAGGAGGTAAGGCTGATTCTGCCTCTGGCCAAGGGCCTAGGTTTCTGTGCTCACTTCTGCAGGGAAGGTGTCGATAAAAGTGAGGTGTCTCAGCAAGCAGAACCACGTGCAGCCTCTACAAAATGTTATTCGTGTGCATTTTTCACTTTGGGCATAACTTGTGACGGATTTTCCACCATTGGCATGCCTTTTCTCTTGTTCTGGGCACATTTGATTAGAGTCCAGCCTTCTCCCACGTAACACACACACACACACACACACACACACACACACACACTCAAACTTTTTTTCCCCCTATTTTTCTAGCTAGACTCTTTATTTAAAGAGTGAGTGAGCAAGTCACTAGGATTGCATCCTGGCTAACTGAGCATGACAATATATTGCTAAGGCTTAAAAATTCCCCCAGAACACGACCCAGCTGGCCTTGTATAGAGGCCCGGATGTGCCTCATCTGTCTCACATGTCCTTTGGGAGAGACACGGAATCAAAGTAACTGAAACAGCTTCCTGGGAAGATGCCTTATCACAAATCCATGTATACTTAGGGGTATACAAGGCAGCTGCCACCGTCACAGAATTATTATTATTTTTTTAAATGTTTATTTACTTATTTTTGAGAGAGAGAGAGCAGGGGAGGGGCAGAGAGAGAGGGAGACAGAGCCCCAAGCAGGCTCCACGCTGTCAGTGCAGAGCCTGACATGGGGCTCTGTCTCACAAACCGTGAGATCATGGCCTGAGCCAAAATCAGGAGCCGGACGCTTAAACGACTGAGCCACCCTGGCGCCCCTCCATCAGAGAATTATTGCAAGTGGAAGGCAGTAGACCCTGCAGTAAAATTACCCGAAGCTCCCGGTTACACATGACCACACCCTGATAGTGGCAGCACCGTTTCTCAGGTTCTAGTCCCTTACACTGAAGCAGCTCTACCAGAGGTACTCGGAGATCCGAAGAGGAACAAGGATGGAGGGACAGTGTCGTGAGTGCGAAGGCATGTTAGATTGTGACATTAAATGTCCCGCTAGAGAGGAGGCTGGAAGAATTCAGAGGAGGAAGGGAGTGCGGGGATGCTAAGGTTGAAGACTTCACAGAGAAGGTCGTTGAGTTCAGAAGGAAGGGTATCCTTTGGTCTGTCATTCAGAGGCGTGCCAGGAGGCCACAGCTGGCTGGTCACTAGGAGAAACAAAGAGCCAAAAAAAAGTCAGTGGTGTGTGTTGGGGGTTTGAGGAGGAGAGGTTTGTAGGAAAGGAGAGGATTTACTGGGAAAAGAAAAAAAAAAAAACCCTATAGCCCCGAGGGGGGAAAAAAAACAAGTTCTAAGAACGTAGTCACAGGGCAGCCTATCACATTTGCCAGAAAACATTGTTCTCATCTACAGCTGTTTTAATGTTTATTTATTTTTGAGAGACAGAGAGACACAGTGTGAGCAGAAGAGCACAGAGAGAGGGAGACACAGAATCTGAAGCAGGCTCCAGGCTCTAAGCTGTCTGCACAGAGCCTGACACAGGGCCTGAACTCACAAACAATGAGATCATGACTAGAGCCGAAGTCTGACGCTTAGCCGACTGAGCCACCCAGGTGCCCCTACAGCTGTTTTTAACCAGTTGTTATGTGCATCTTAAAGGCACAGGTTGGTAGTTGAATGAAACAACATTTGATGAGAATTGGGAGTTTTCCAGGGAGACAAAAATTAACAAAACTGTAGAGAAACACATAAAAGAAGTTCCCAGGAAGACCTGAGTTTCTCTGTACATTGGGAGCCCGCCTGTTCCTCAAGGTCTAAGATGCTCATCAGTTTAGTTCCACAGAGCCCCATAGATGGTTATTTTGAACATTTTAAGAGGTTTCATTGATAGGGGAAATAAAGTACATTTGGAACAATAATCCCTTTTCTAGAATAAGTAGAAAACCAGGGTTTAAAAGACGGAAACAATCCAAATGTCCATCAACTGATGAATGGGTACACAAAATGTGGCATGTCCATTCAGTGGAATGTTATTTAGTCATAAAAAGTAATGGAGTGCTGATATATCTATAGCATAGACGAACCTTGAAAACATGCTAAATGAAAGAAGCCAGTCACAAAAATCACATATTGTATTGGACAGTTTATTCTGGAATGTCCAGAATAGGCAAATCCATAGAAACAAGGTAGATTGGTGGTTTAGGGCTGGGTCGATGGGGAGCTGACAGGATTGGGGATGGTAACTAAAGGGTGTGGAATTTCTCTTCTTGGTGATGAAAAGATTCTGAAATTGACTGTGACAAATGGGTTGTGCAAACCAGTGAATATACTAAAAACTCAATTATATACTTTAAATGGGTGAATTATATGGTATGTGAATTGTATCTCAATAAAGAAAGCTGTTAGTATTTTTTTAAAAACTAGAGCTTTGTCTAAATAATAACGTCAGCTAGGAAGCTACTTTAAGTGTTGTAACAGAAGCTCACAAATACCATGGCTTAAACTAAATCATACCAGTCAAAGCAGTTATGGTGGCTTGACAGGATTAGGCCCCCAGGCCCTTCTTCCTTTCGCTGCTTTTCTCAACATGGCTTCCATCTTACAGTCCCAGACGGTTCCTGGAGCTTCCACCATCTTGTACTTGTTCAGCTAACAGGAAAGAGAAAACCTGGGAAGTGACGGTCACAGCTGTTCCCTACGGCATGACCTAAAAGTGTACCATTAGTCAGAACTTAATCACCTATTACTCCCGAGTGCAGAGGCATCTGGGAAATGTAGTCTTTAGCCGCGTACCCACAGGCCCCGCCAGAAACCTGAGGTTCTGTTACTAAAGACAGAGGGAGCATCTGGTTCCTGGAGAAAACAGTAGTACCTGCTGCCACAGTCTTTCCCCAAAAGGCTGTCTTTCCTGAAGCTCTCAAAGACACTGATGTTCTGAGACTCTAATTTGCATCAGAAAGACTCCAGAAACTTGTTCTCTAACCCTAGTGACTCAGTATTACTGAAAGACGAGTCAGATTTTCTCCCCCGGGCTTGTTTATTTCTCCCTCGTTGGGTTGGAAAAGCAACTAAAAAGCCACTTCTCCCCTGCGGTAAGAGCTAACTTGCAGATCCAGTGGGGTGTATGTAGCTCGTCCCTAACACCGCGTCGGCCCCTGGCCGCGTCTGCTGAACTGCCTTACGCTTTGTGCTTTCAGACCAGGGACTCAGTGGTCCCCACGCTGAAGCAGTGGGTTCGCCTGGTCGCCTCTTCCTGTGGAGAACACCTTCCCGCAGAGGCCAGGCTGGCCACTGCCGCCGCCCTCACCTGCACCGCGCCATTCTTGCTCACCAGTCCCCACCCTGTGCTCGGTAAGCATCCTGGGCAAGGGGAGGCCCGCTGGGCCAAATGTGTTAAAAGTGTGAGTGGATACTCTGGGGTTAAAAAGAAGGGAAGATAAAAACTGACCATGTGTACCATACCTTTACCTCTTTCAAATGCCACCCTCACCCCCAAACCCCTGCCAATTCCTCATTTTTCACCAACAGCCTCTTTCAACCTTACCCCCAAAGCCATTCTCCTTAACGCTTCCTAAAAGCCTCTTCGGTCTTTCTGAAACACTGATCTGATCGTTTCACTCCACTGCTTAAAGCCTTTGAGTGGGTTCCCATTGCCTTAGGATAAAGTCGAAACACCCTTTCACATGGCTTGGTGCCCTGCCCAGGCCTCCCTGCTCATTGGCTCATCGGCCACCACTCCCAAACACGGGCTCCGTGCATCATCCGTAGGGAGCAGTTCTTTAAACAGACTGCTGCTTGAATGACTTCTGTTTGTCTTTCAAGACCCAGCCTAACCGTCACCTCTTCCAGGAAGCCTGATGCAATGATCTCGATGAGAGAGGAATGGGTCAGGGTGAAGCCGGGCATTAAAGAAGAAGAAGGGACAGGTTCAAAGGCATTTTGGAAGCCAATCAACAGGACCTGGTGTTGAGGTTAATGTGAAAGGAAAATCCAAAGAATAAGAATAAGCCATGGCCCCTGTGTACAGGGGGCTGTCAGTGGAGTAGTAGAGAAAAGATTTACAGAGTCAAGGAAAGAATTGGTTTTTTAGATGGTGAGATTCAAATTTTCAGTGTTAGCACAGCTCAGACCATTGAAATGTCTCATATGTCTGGATCTCTCTGGGAAACAAAGTTGTCTTTGATATCTTTTTAATTCTTTCCTCTAAGTGACTTCCGGGCATTTTTCTTACACCCAAAAGAGGGCTGGAAGGGGCCTTCAGTGACTGGGATTTAATCATCAGACCCAGAGGAATAAGAGCAAAGCTTTACCAGCAACTTTGGTGACTCTTCTCCAGTGGGGATATCAGCTGTAGCATTTTCTGGGTACCTTTGGCCACTGTAACCCTAGCTCGGATCAGGCAAAACGTGTGTGAAATAACCTGGAATTCTGAGTGAAACTGAGTACTGTTTAAGAGCCATTGGTTCATAATTAATTCCTGGAACTGGGTATTGCATTATAGGCAATAAGGAAGGAGGTCAGTGGTGGCTGACGGCCTGTAAGACCATGAAAAATAGGTATAGAACTGAGAGACAAAGGACGTAAAAGTGCATGGGGACAAGTCAAGGACAGAACAAAGTCATTTAAGGAGAAAGAAAAATCCAAATGGACAAAAAAGGGGAGATTGAAGATCTCTGAGGGTATAAATGACCGTGTTATAGAGGAAAATATTAAGAAAGGAAAATAGTAAACCCGAGAGAAGAATTAGAGTGCATAGGTTCTGAAAGATTGTGTAAAATTTAAAGCCAGGTTTATAACAGAAAAGAGAGAACAAAACCCCAGAGGGAACATTGCTGTTCTTGGTTTGACTAAAGCACTGGTAACTCTAACACCAAATTCTCCGTGGGCAGATGAGGTCCTTAGACCTAAAGAGAGTTCAGCAGGTTCAGTCCCCCATTGAAAGGCTAGGGATGACGAGTATGGTCTCCTGTGGCCCTCTCGCTGTGACTCTGCCCAAGCCTGGGCCCACCCCCATCCACCACGAATCCTTTCTGGGTGGCCCTGTCGCCCTCTGGTCTCCCTCATCAAAGCTGTCTGGGGCACACCAGTCCACTGTGATCTTTCCCTGCTGGGAGGCATAGCCATACATTTCCATCTGTGACTTCTTCTTGCCTCACGTCCTTGACTTGATGTTCCTTGCCGTTGCTCAGGGGCGTACACTGTCCTTCCCTACCCTGTTGTCCCACGGCGGCACCCAGCACAGGGACCAGCCAGAGCTCCCGCCCAGGAGCAGTGGTGGTCAGAGAGTGGGCGCCTCCGTCGATGCGGCACAGGCTGGCGTCTTTATCTTCGTCATGGGTGGTTCTCTGCCCTTTTCCAAAGTTCTTGCCCCCCAACATATAATCTTGGTTGAAACTTTGCTTTCAGAATTTATAAGCTCCAGCAGTCACTCAAATCAACACTGGGCTAGTTTCCCTAAAGCACTCTTTATGCATAAAGTTTCATTCCTGAGAACTGTGAGTCATCGCGGACAGCTGGGTCCAGGGCCTTAGTCAGCCGGGCCGCACCTTCTGGGGAGCCTTGCCTGGGGCCGGCTGCCCCCAGAAGCCTTCCCCCTCAAAAAACCAAACCTTTCCCCTTAGGGCCCTCTCTCTTCCAGTGTGTATCTGACTGCCCAGTCCCCCGTTCTTGTGGTATCCAGGGAGAAAGGCATGCCTGGTGCTCATTAAACACTGCTGTCTTCCACCATGGGTGTGAGGCAGTACTGGTACCTGCTTGCAGATTGAACCCTAGGTCATTGCAATTCCTTTTGGTCTTCTTAGAACTGCAGGATACGCTTGCTCTCTGGAGATGTGTCCTCAGCCTCCTGCAGAGTGAGGAGCAGGCCGTCAGAGATGCAGCCACGGAGACTGTGGCAACCGCCATGTCACAAGAAAACACCCGCCGGTCGACAGGTACCTTGTTCTTACCCTTTTTTGCAGCGCCTTAATGCTCACAGACTTAAAAGTCAGCACACTTTTTCTATAAATAGCCAGAGAGAAAATATTTTAGGCTTCATGGGCCCTTCAGTTTTTGCCTCAACTCTGCTGTTTCAGGGGGAAAGCAGCCCTAAACAACAGGTCGGCATGGCATGTGACTGTGTCCCCATAAAACCATACTTACAAACAGGCGGCTGCCCAGATTTGATCTGCTAGCCGCAGCGTGCTGACCCCTGCCCTGGGACATCATAGAGAAAAACTGTCTCCAGAGATAGAAATCTAATAAACAGTGCCTTTCACTAGTCACACGGTCATCCTTTTTAAATAAGACCAAGTCTTGATGATCCCATGTGGTTACATAACCCGGGGATCGTAGATCCATCATTCTGTACTTCTGTGAGCGTTCACATGTGGCAGAAACAGCGGAGTGTGAGTCAGGTTAACTTGGAGCAGAAGCAGGGTCACACCTCTGGATGAGTGGCCATCCGGGAGGGTGACCGCACTGGCGGACTTGGATCCCCTCACCCGGGGTGTCAGGAGAGATCTCTGGGTCAGCCAGCCCAAGGAGAAGCAGGAACACCATTTGGAGGCAAGAAGTCACAGGCTGAGCCGAGAAGGTTACCTCAAGAGACAGCAGAGTGGGAGGGGGAAGAGCTGTGCAGGGTTTGTGACCAACTTCCCCTTGGAGTAGGCGAACTTCCTCGTACCAGAGTCCTCTGTTGTCATGGCGTATATGGGAGAAGCCGGCTCTTTAACCATCTCTGGGTGGTGCCGCTCCAGAGCAGGTTTGGTCAGGACCGGCTTCGCCTCTCGGTGGGAAGACGTGCAGTTCGGTGCTTGGCAGTGATGTGCTAGCGGCCCCTCCCCGCCAGCCTCCACCCTGTCAGAGTTCTTGGGTAGGTAATTCTGCCATCAGTGATTCATTCCACTGTCTGATTGTGTGTGTCCTTAGAGGGCCACACAGAGCACCCAGCAAGAGCTCAGTAAATATCTGATAGAATATAACACTCGCTAGATTTCTCTAGGACCCCCTCCACCAAACCTGGGAAAGGTTATCGCATACTGAAATTGATTAGTGGACTTATTCCCTCCTCATCTTCATAGTTCTTGCCTGACTACTCTTACTTCTTTCAGAATTTCTCCAAGTTCACCTCTAGTAAAAGCATATTACCATGTCTTCCTCCTTCTAGTTTGAAGTTTTCCTCAAGAAATACAAATTAATAATTATATATTGAGTGCCTTCCACATGTAAAAGGCCATGCATAAAAGCCTCTGAGAGAGTAATAAATGTAAAAGGCTACCTGTCTATTTTTGTATTCCTCACCGTGACCTGTAAAAAGAGGATCTGAGGTGTGAAAAAGACAAGCAATCTCTAACAGTTAAATGTAGTATGTTACCATGGGGCACCTGGGTGGCTCAGTCGGTTAAGTATCTGACTTCGGCTCAGGTCATGATCTCTCAGTTCACGAGTTGGAGCCCCACATTGGGCTCTGTGCTGACAGCTCAGAGCCTAGAGCCTTCTTCGGATTATGTGTCTCCCTCTCCCCCTCCCCCATTCATACTCTTTCTCTCTCTCTCTCTCTCTCTCTCTCAAAAATAAACTTAAAAGAAAAAACATTTTAAAAATAATAATAAATAAATAAATGTAGTATGTTACCCTGGACCAGATCCAGTACTAGAGGGGTGAAAAGCCATACAGGAAGTTTCTAGAACAACTGAAAATACTGAAATACTGTCCGTAGATTAAAATCAACATTAAATTTCCTGAATTTGATAACCGTACCGTGGTTTTGTAAGAGAATATTTTTGTTCTTAGGAAATATAGAAATATGTTAGGGGTGAAAGAACACAGTGCCTGCTATGTACTCTCAGATGGTTCAGAAAAAAAAAACTACGCGTATAAATAGTAAATGCAGATACGGAGTTACTATACCTGCATCTTTTCAGTACGTTTGAAACTATTTCAAAAGAAAACGTTTCTTGAAAATCCAACTCCACAACTTGAAAACACCGACACAGCATATGTTGCTAGACCGTCCGATTGGCTTATCAGCAGTTCACTGTGTCGTGACTCCCCCACTGTGGCTCCTTTCCCCTGAATTTATAAATTCAGCCACCAGCCTCGGGCCCCTCCTCCAACCACTGGGTCTCGATTTTTCTACCTCGTGCCCCTGTTCCACTCTTGCCTCCCTGCTGAGCTCTGCTGTTACTCCAGAGTCTCCAGGGGTCCTGAGGCCAAGCCCAGACTTCCTGCCATGTCCCCTGGGTCACCCAGGACCACGGTCCCTGCGGCCCTGGGCTGGTTCCCTGGCCCTGCAGCCAGGAGACCCAGGCCTGGGAGGGAAGAGTGAGGAAGAGCTGAGCATTAAAGGGCTGCCGACTGTTAGCCTGCAAGACCCAATCACTGCTGTCCCCGGAGCGGATTCCTGCACTCAGCGTCAGGCTACCGGTTCTGGAGTGCTCTCTTAGCTCAGGGGGCACTCAGGTCTCCGTAGGAACGCGGGACCCACCGTTACCGACTGTGAGGCCTACTGTGGTCAAAGAGAAGTCCACCAATACAAACTGAGCTCCCACTGTGTACCCAATAGGGGACAGTCTCTAGTTCACGGGTGAGTTAGGAAGATAAAGCTAAAAAAAAAAAAAAAAAAGGCACATGAAAGAGGCAATGATTTGAGAGCAGACAAATGAAGGGCAATGTGGGGCGGTATAGTCACCAAATGTAGCAGGGGTTCAGAGAAGGGGAGATCTGGGAAGCCGGGTGTCATAGGCGGGACTGAATGTGTCACCACAAAAGATTTCTATTTGGCAGGGTGAGCAGAAGTTTTAGATGATTTTTTGTGGCTCAGAGGCCTGGTGGGAAGGCGGGATCGGAATTACCCAGGGCCAGGACTCCAAGGAAGAGAACCACCAGTTAGCTGTGCTTGTCGGGGTGGGCTTGCTTCTCTCTCCCTTCCTCCTCCCTCCCTACGTGTGCGTGCCTGTCTGTCTGTCTCTCTTTTTGAAAAGTCCTCTACATTTTCTACATGAGAAGTTTCTCCCAAGAAGCCATCCTTCTTGAACCTAAACACTGACAATGGGTATGAGGTCGGGAGCCCTTTCAACTCCTCCCCTGCTGCTTTTACCCAGCGCTCTGTCTGCCTAACCCCGAGAATCACACGCATGTAGTGAGTTAAACATAAATACCGCCCAGGTTGGTCCCTCATCCCTGCCCACTGGAAGCCCTTGTTCGAATGGAATCCAACATGAAATCCTGATGGATTCCATCAGGACCCCCTGATGGAACGGGCCCCCTAACAGTGGGGGTCCCAGGGAAACAGGAGCCGCAGAGCCAGTGGCCTCCAGTGTCTCCTGCTCTGGAAACTACAGCTCTTTCCACGGCATCTCAGGGCTGGAAGTGAGGTCCGTGCAGGGAAAGGAGAAGGTGGGGCCTCACCCAGAGCCCTGCCCATACCCGTTCTTGTCCTGGCTGCAAATTTCAATCCCGTGCTGCCGAGTCCTAGAAACACCATCTCTGCTGTCCCTCTCCACGCACTTTGTGGCTGGTCTAGAGTAGGGAGGTGCAGAGGGTCATGCTCCTGAAGCTAAGAAAGCCGTGGGGGTGCTCAGAGAGCTGAGGGGCTGAGTCTCACCTTCCAGTGACCATGTGGGATGAAGCGCATGTAGGAGGTCAGCAGGCATAAACGTGGACAACACACCCGCCTTCACGAGGGCTATTTAAGCATGAGTTTATTTTCTCCAGGTGTCTTGGACACCACATATCTATACCTGAAGCCAGCCGTGTGCAAAGCGACACACTAAGGATGCAGTCTGAAATGACTGATTCAGTGCTTGCGTCGTCTTCCGTGGCTTCTAGCGCCTGCCCTGCTAGGGAGTGCCGGGGCTCCCGGGCTAACCGTGCAGCGAGCCGGGCAGTCCGTTCTGTTCCTATAGCAGATAAAGGCCCCCTTTTTGCCCTCGCAGTATCTGTCGCCCATCTCCCCAGTGCCTAGGAGTACCGTGTCCCAGATCACAGTGCCTTGTGGCCTGTCAGGGCCCTTCCCAATTCCTGGTAGTTTCATTTTCTGGAAGGCTGCAGCTCAGAGCCAGAGGCATGTCTAGGTGTTTCCCCCGATAGCTCACAGGTCTGAGGCCCAGAAGTCCTCTCTGCTCTCCCCTCTCTCCCGCCTCCCACTGGCACCAGCAGGAGCCTGCAAACCCTGGAATCTACCTGCTGTGCTCCCTCATCCGGTCCCCACGGACAGCGGCTGCGGGGCTAGAGAACCAGCCCAGGGCTGCGGGGACCGCGACCCTGGCTGACCCAGGGGACATGATGGGAAGTCTGGGCTTGGCCTCGGGACCCCTGGAGACTCCGGAATAACAGCGGAGCTCAGCAGGGAGGCAAAAGAGGGGAACTGGGGCACAAGGTAGAAAAATCGAGATCCAGAGGTTGGAGGGGCCCGAGGCCAGTGGCTTTGAGTGCAGAATTGGAACAGTCATCTAGACTAGGGCAAGGTGTAGAAGAAAAGACCCAATGCCCGCCCAGTGTCCCCAGAACTGTGTTCCTCCCCACCCAGCACCCAGGCCCCACCCCCTCACACACGTTTGTTACAGGCACCGCTGCCACCCACACAGAGCCCCACACACAGCACGAACACATCTCACAGGCTCCATCCCTTGAGCAAGCACGTTGGGAGGCCAGGTCACTGTGACATTACACAGTGGCCCCGCAGTGACGCCGGTCAGCAAAGCCCCGGAGCTGTGGGCCTGAGTCACGGCAGCTCCGCCCCCGGAACCTCTAGGACTGTCCACCAAGGTCTCCTGGCCACCCGGCCACGGGCCTGGGCTGTTTTCAGTTCCCTGGTGGTCCCGGGAGAAGAGCCCTCGCGGCCTGGCCTGCCTCCCTGCGGGGTCTTCCCTAGGTTGCTCTCACACACCGGCCGCAGTGCCTCTTCCGTGCGGGGGCACCAGGGCCCAGCACCACGCTCAGCTTTAGAGGGCTTTCTGCTCCTTGGGTGTGACCCGATGTGTATACACCAAGTACATTCTTCTGGAGAAGAATGGCCCCAATCAGATGGCCACTCGCTGCACTAGAATGAGCCTTCACACGTGTCTCTGGGCCTGACCTGCCTCTCTCATTTCTTTTTGCCTGGTTTTTAAATTCTGAATTGTTTTCTCAGTCCCCCGTTCACGCCTGCCTACACGGGCCACAGCCGTTTCTCCTACTCTTTAAGGATGAGGAGGGGCGCCTGAGTGGCTTAGTCGGTTAAACGTCTGACTTTCGCTCAGGTCATGATCTCGCGGTTCGTGGGTTCGAGCCCCGCGTTGGGCTCTGTGCTGACTGCCAGCTCAGAGCCTGGAGCCTGTTTCAGAGTCTGTGACTCCTTCTCACTCTGACCCTCTCCTGCTCACGCTGTCTCTCTCTCTCTCTCTCTCTCTCCTAGAAATAAATAAAAAAAAAACATTAAAAAAAAAAAAATTTTAAGCCGTACCCAACCTCACCCCTGCCTCTCTACAGCTATGCGCTCTCCCTCTCTTTCACTACTCCAGCCACTCCAGTCTCCCTCAGGTTCTTTAACTCACCAGGCTCCTTTCAGCCTCAGGCCCTTTGCACTAACCACTTCCTCTGCTTGGAATGGTCTTTCCCGGTTCCACACAGCTAACCTCCTTCTTGCTTCAGTCTCTCTTATCTCTGCTTCAGTATCATCTCCACAGAGAGTCTGCCTTCACCACCCAGTTTAGAGTAGCCACCTAATCACTTGCTGTGATTTAGTTCTGATGATTTAATTCTCCGCATAGTCCTTTCACTGTCTACTTTTACCATTTATTTGCTTTGTTCTGTGTCTCCCTCCACCAGAATAAAAGCTCCAAGAGCGTAAGATTTTCGTCTCTTCTGCTTGCTGCTGTATTTCCAGAACCTAGCAAATAATAGATGCTCAGCAAAAAAAAATCACTGTTGGGTGGGTGATCAGTTGAATGAAGGAATGGAGGAATGTGTCAACTGCAGGAGTTAAATACAGTAAAGAGATGAGTGTTTTTAGAATCAACCTAAGGCGAGGGAGATAGAGCTCTTCGGATTCTCTTTGCGAAACTGTCCTGAGGTGGTGGATCCTTGTTGCTGCAGACTCAGTCAGCTCACTTGGGCCCACGCCTTCCCAGAGACAGTAATTCAACAAGGACCCCAGCACGTGCTGAGACAAGGCCACTGTGGCAGAGCCTGCACTAGCTGTACCTCTCTCTCCTCATGTCACTCTGTCTCACACGAGATGGAATTTCTTGAGCCAGAGTTTCACCCGTAGTGGCCCACGGGCCTTGCACTGGGAAGTGGCCCACCAGGGGAGAGTTCTAGTAGATCCTCAAGCCCCAGTCTGGGGACTGGGGCCGGTGCCAAAGGGATCCATCTGGAAGGCCTCGAGTTGGTGGCAGCAGCTCAGAGAATGGGGGCGCCTTCCTCCCGGGGCCTCCTGTGGGTGTCCCTTTCCCACTCTGAGTAGGCCATTGGCAGGGGTAGGGAGACGGAGAATGTCACCCACCGGGCACTCCTGCTTCTTTTCATTCTCCCAGCCACGCTGAGATATTTCGCTTTTGGCTCCATTTTAAGTACGAATCAGCTGAAGGCCAGAGAGTTGAAGTAATGGCCCCAGGGTCCGTGCAGGAGAAGCCTCGAGGTTCCATAGTGACAGAGGCTTCGCACTGAGCACTTCCTCTGAGACAGGAAGGGGACCCAAGCCCAGCCCTGTAGGCTTGGAGCCTAGGAGTTAACAGAACAGGGGTGTTGAAAGTCTTCTAAAGTAATTCACTGTTTTTGTGTTTGAAAGGAAAAGACTAGAATCAACCCAGGAAAATGGGCTTAGGGGCCCAGGAGCTCAGCTAGACAGAGCTTGCCCTGGGAAAGGCAGTGGGAGTTGGCTGCTGGGGGGAGGGGGGAGGGCTGGAGGTCCTCCATCAAGGCTGATTTGTCCCCATTTCCCAGTCCCCTTAAAGGGGATCACAGGGCTTGAGGGTCTTAGCTGTGGAAACCGAAGCCCAGGGAAGGTAAATGATTGCCCCCGGGTCACATAATTAGTGGGGAAAAGGTCTAAAACCCAAACCCACTGAGACACAGAATAGCACTCCTCTCTACTGCTCCCCAGGCCTTGCCCTATAGAAAAGAAGTGACAGAGGGACGCCTGGGTGGCTCAGTCAGTTAAGCCTCCGACTTCAGCTTGGGTCATGATCTCACGGTTTGCGAGTTCCAGCCCCGCATCGGGCACTGTGCTGACAGCTCGGAGGCTGGAGCCTGCTTCAGATTCTGTCTCCCTCTCTCTCTGCCCCTCACCCACTTGTGCTCTCTTGCTCGCTCTCTCTCTCTCAAAAATAAGTAAACATTTTTAAAAATTTATACAAAATAAAAAGAAGAAGAAATGACAGAAATTGAAGGGTGCCCCCGAGAATAATCTGGACTCCTGGGATGGGGTCAAGGCATGAGGTAGGCGCTGTGGGCTCCAAGCAGAGGAGAGGGAACATTGCCTTGGAGAGAGGGCCTGGAGGGGCTCCAGCCTCACAGGGGTGGGGAGAACAGAGTGTTCTACCAAACTAGGCATCTCCCGGCAATAAAACCACACCCTGCAGTCGGCCCTGACGCCCCGTGGCCTTGCTCTCCAGGCCTTCGTCTGTGTTGTCCGTGGGGTCCGTGGGAGGAGCCACAGCAAGCTGGGAGCCTCGATTCTACCTCCCAGGGGGCCTCGGGCACCACGTGCCAAGGGTGGCAGGAAACGGCCATCAGGAGCTGGTTCCCCCCCACCCCCTTACAGCTCGGCTTACCCTGCACCGAACTGCCGGCCCCGCCCCCACGTCCCCGGAAGCCTGGCCATGACGTTCACCTGCGTCTCAGCAAGTGCGTCACTGGCAGCTGGCCCCCTGTGTGCGAAAGTAGATGCTAACTCATGCCCCTGACTTCATTCCGGGAGCGGGTTGCGGCCACTGAGTACCCTGGCTGAGCCTGGTTGCTGGGGTGATAGGATTGTTTCCATGGCCTCCCTGTGACTAAGCCCCAGAAAGACAACAGCAGGCTCCTCTCGAGGAAACGAGGAAATGAGGGTCCGTTTTGCATCACGTTGCCTTCACCGCTGCTGCTCCTGAAAGCCAAGCTGCCCCGGGCCCAAGGTGACTGGCCCCTAAGGGAGACCATAAGCCCACCGTCTGGGGCTCGGGCTCCCTGGCACTGACGTGCTCAGTGAGTCAGGACAAGCCCAGTGCCTGGTGACCCTCATTCTCCCGCTCCGGCCTCAGCTCCCATCTCTGTGGTTTCCCCCGTCTGGCCTCAGGCGCCCGTACTCCTCCGCTGGGCCACACCAGGATGCAGGATTCCTCTTGATTCTGGCCAACCATCTTCCTTCCTTCTTCTAAGCCAGTTTCAGGAATTAGGGTCACTTCTTTGTCAGGGTGACCAGAAGGGCCCCCATCTGGCCAGCCGCACCCCCCTCCCACTCCAGCTTGAGGCCCAACTCCTCAGGGAGCGCCCTTCCCGAGCCCTCCCTCCACGCCTTTCATCCACATAGACCAGCGCGCAGCCCCTTTACCCGCCCTGCCCCGTCCCCCTGCAGACTGGCCCCAGGATGCCCTTCTGCCTCCAGGCCCCAAAACCAAATGAGTGCCAGACCTGGATTGCCAACATAACTGCCCAAGACAGCACATCTGGGCACTGTAGTACCCCCCGCCTCTTCAGCGTCCTGCTGTCACCCCAAGAGGTGCGGAGGGTAACAGCGGAGCCCGCGAGGCCCTCGGCCTGCCCACAGAGCCCCCACGCTCTGCCCTCAGGGCTCCCAGCATGACCGCCAGCCTTCCTTGCTCTAACGGCTCTCCTTCGACTGTAGGAATCCACGTGGTAGGAGCTCTTGTAGGCAGGAGAACAGAGTGGGAGGTGGCTCTGCTGGTGACAGGGCGTCACAGGGCATATTTGTACCCGTAGGCGAGGAGCGTGTGTACATTTAGGTGCACGGGTGGGCTGGTGTGTTGTACGTCTGGATGCCTTTCAGAGTGGCCCTCTGTAAAGAGGACACAGAAGCCGTTTGGCCGTTGAACATGACCATGGGCGTTAGGAGGAGAATGGGACTGTAGGAGATGTGCTTTGGCCAGTTCACCCCTGCGTCATTGAATGAGCAGGAAATCCTCGTGTAGTTCGGTAATCCAGGTTTTCCAAGGTGGTTTCCTGTGAAGCTGGTCTACAGGAGCAAAGGCGGAGAGCATCAAGAGAGAATCAGAGACACAGGTTGGCCTTGACTGCAGCTTGCCCTCCCCCACCCACCCCCACCACCACGTTTCCCTCTCCCCCCACCCCTACTTCCCGCCAAAGTACTCGAGTTAGTAGAACACAACCAAGGACCTTACTTGGGTATATCTCGAGACAGACTTTCTGAAGTATTTTCTTGGGATTTCAAGCAGGAAGCAGCTGGTGTTTTGATGGGGGTGTAGATCTGGCACCTGTGACAGAGGCCCAAGTTAAAAGCGGCTTGAACAAGGTAGTGGCTTCTTTCTCCCTCCTCACATCAAAGGCTCCGTGTTGTGTACTGTTGTGATGCCTCACAGTCACCAGGGACCCACGGCTTCTTGCTCAGCGCTCTGCCGTTTCCAGGAGGCACCGCCCTGCTCATGATGCAGGCAGCAGGTACAGTTCCCACTGACGTAGCCACAGTCTAGTGAGGGGGTGATATACACCACGTCCAGCAGTGTGTCATCAGCCGGGACTTGGTCGTGTACTGCATGGCTCAGCAAGGGAGGCTCACAAAGATGGTTTTGAGCTCCGTGAACACGGGTACAGCTAAGAAGTCTATTTCTACGTAAGGAGGGAAGAACGGATTTGGGAAGATAGGACCTTCACTTCTTGCCATTTCCCATCTTCTTATTTTCACACAAGTACTAATTAACTGAGTTCCTGGAAAGTCCTGGCTGCTTGCTAACAGCTGGGGACACAGAGATAAATACGATAGAGCCTCTGGCCTTAACTGTTGGGACTCTGCCCTCTCAGGTGTTATTCCCAAAAGTCAACAGGCTTCCCTTTATTGGCATCCGTATTTTTTTAGTAACTCACATGACCATTTTTATAAGAAAAGGCAGTAAGTGATAACCAACAATAAGAATTCCCATCTCGGGACGCCTCGGTGGCTCAGTTGGTTAAGCATCCGACTTCGGCTCAGGTTATGATCTCACAGTTCGTGGGTTCAAGCCCTGTATCGGGCTCTGTGCTGACAGCCAGCTCAGAGCCTGGAGCCTGCTTCAGGTTCTGTATCTCCCTCTCTCTCTGACCTTCCCCCTGGTCATGCTGTCTTGCCCTCTCACTCAGAAATAAATAAAACATTTTTAAAAATATGCAAAAAAAAAAAAAGAATTCTCATCTCAATTTTTTTAATAACTTGATGAGTTTAGTTGCTCATCCCCATTACATTTCTTACAACCACACACATCATATAAAAACGAAAATAAAAACCAAAACACCCACAAAACTTTATTAGACGGCAACTTTATAATTATGTTACTCATAGAGAAACTTATCTCCTTAAAGAGGAAGTAGAGGGACCACACTTAGAAAAGACCCAAGAATGATAGCGTGGAAGAGAGAGCCCCAAGGTCTCTGCACACACCCTGGCTGTTCCCTCTCTGTAGATTCGTCTGTATTGACCTTGTTGCCTGGTGTGTCATCTACCTACATAAAGGTTGCTGGTTCCACAAGGCCCAGCCCCCAATGCCCTCCTTTCCCACAAAGCCTCCAGGCCTTTATTTCTTTCTCCCTCTCTTTCTCTCTCTCTCTCTCTCTCTCTCTCTCTTCCTGACCCACAGTGGTTAGCTCTTATATTGCTTCTTGGTTATGATCCCACCTATGCTGTAAGCCTTTTAAGGACTAGATCTCCATCCCAGTGAGGATGGACATGTTAAATTCCCATGTCAGGCTAACCTCTTGCTCCCACAGCATGGTTTAATGTGCCCATGGGGTTTGAGGTGAGCAGCTGCCTTCGAGTGGAAGGCCCCTGTGAAGCCTTGTGGTGAGCCCCACGGTGCCCCATGATCCAGCGCCAGGCCTTGAGGACCAGGCTAAATTGGGAAGCGATGGGTTGGGAAGCAATGGGTTGGGAAGCGATGCAGTCCCATTATACCAGAAAATAAAATTCACACCTTCTTTTATTTATTTTAAATTTTTTTTAACGTTTATTTACTTTCGAGAGAGAGACAGACAGACAGAATGCGAGCTGGGGGTGGGAGGGGCTCAGAGAGAGGGAGACACAGAATCAGAAGCAGGCTCCAGGCTCCGAGCTGTCAGCACAGAGCCTGACATGGGGCTTGAACCCACGAACCATGTGATCATGACCTCAGCTGAAGTCGGGCACTTAACCTACTGAGCCACCCAGGTGCCCCTCACCTCTTCTTCTAAAAGCCAGTCATAGACCGTTGTGGGGAAGAACACCGGGTGTTATATGTACGGGATGAGTCACTGGGTTCTGCTCCTGAAAACATTATTGCACTATATGCTAACTTGGATGTAAATTCAAAAATATTATAATAAATACATATTTTTTAAAAAGAAATAAAATAAGAATAAATAAATAAATAAAAGCCAGTCACGGAGCATAGTGGTTCTGCCTCAAAGTCACAAGTGTGCTAATTTGTTTCAAAAGTAAAAGAAAAAAAAAAAAACCCTATTCTCACCCTTTCCTCCTTAATCTATTCCAAATGAGAGCTTTGAGGAGGAAAAGCCCCCCAGAACCTACTCTGTTAGAGCAAATTGATTTCTGCTGTGGAGAGGGGCTGGGATGGGGACTGGAGGTAGGGAAATAGATGGAACCTGACCTAGGAGATTTGATTTTTTGTTTGGAAAAGGATTTGGGTTGTTTTCAGGTTTTGCGTCGCAGCTTGGGAGTGTGTGAAGAAGCAGAAGCGAGCGGCACCTTGAGCCACAGCCTTTGTGGGCTTTTCCTCCAGCGCCTCCTGCCTGGGCCGGGCCCTGTGAAAGGTGCCTTGCTTGGAAAGTCTGGCCAGAAAACCTTCCTCTGTAAACAGGTCCCCAGTGGAGAAAAGATTGATAACAGACGTTTTGAGTCGGGGCAGAGCTGCCTTCGCCCCTGAGGAGAGCGTGCCCAAGTCTGGCCCTGGAATTCTCCTTTGCCGAGGCAAGTGAGCCTCTTGAAGCTTTCAGTTGGGTTACTCTCATTTTGTTATTCCTCTAACCTCTCTAACCAGCAGGGCGACTGAGGCTCGCTTGTGAGCCCTGTTTTTATTTTTCACACTCTATTTTTATACTTGAAGCTGCGGTTGTAAAATATACACTCAAGAATGT
Organism: Hyaena hyaena; assembly: GCF_003009895.1. NCBI lineage: Eukaryota > Metazoa > Chordata > Mammalia > Carnivora > Hyaenidae > Hyaena > Hyaena hyaena. Next base: position 2,150,353 of record NW_024080698.1, read on the forward strand.
TGGCTCTGCCCCCACAAGACGCAGGAGGCTGTCCAGACGCACAGCGTGGGGGGGTTGCTCCCAGGAGTGCCCTGCCCGCGCCCCTGGCCCTTCGGGGATGGACAGGAGGGGCCAGGGGACAGCAGCTGCTGTAAGAGACTGGTCCAACAAGGAGCCGAATCCTGGCCAAGTAATGCAGACTTGACCCTGAGAAACTGTCAGGAATATTTTTCTGGTGTTTTCCCAAGCACACAGGGAGGGGTCAGAACCCTCAGAAGCAGAATTCCCAGTTCGCTGTAAAGGGTTCATTCATCCACATCCGTACAGTTGTCCTGGCCCCCATCTTCCATCGCCAGCCATGCAGAAGGTGTGTGTAGCCTGGCACTTCGTGAAAGCAATGCCAGCGAAGCCGTCTTGTTTGTTCCATTCACCACCATTTGCTGGAAGTGGTTGTCACGTTCAGGTTACCGTAGAGCGTAGAGAATGGGCATAAGAAGTCTTCCCAAGTTCTTCTCTGGCCGGTCCCAACCCCTCCTGTTAGCTTCTTTCCCTTCTTCTCCCCCGGGCTCCTCCCTGTCTTCCCCTTCCTCCAACCAGAATAGATCTGCAAATCTCCTGATGTTTCCACCTTGGCTGGAAGCAGTGCGGAGCCTTTTCGAACAGACTTGTCCATAAATCTTAGGTTGTTTTTCATCTTTGAAAAAGCCGCTCCTATCAGCAAGTCGTTATTCACACGTAAGGGGCAGGGGACAGTTCACTTAATTTCAAACTTCAGTTTCTTTTCACTCCATTTTATAACATCCACTCTCCAGAAACCACAGAAATTTAAAAATACCCATCCCAATAGGCAAGGTGTCCCCTGACCTAGCCTGTGAGAACCAGGGCTGGCCACCTGGGGATGAGAGACGGGTGGGAGGTTGGCCTAGATTGGAGCTGGCTGGCTCTAACCCGGGGGGGGGGGGGGAGTAATATCTGAATCTCCGAGAACTAAAAGCCCACTGTGTCATTCTTGAGTGGTGGATTTAGTGGGCAGGGAGATTTGGGGAGATGGGTGATATTTATAAGGAAAGGCTTAATGTAGCTGTTACTATAAATTAAAAATAAGGACTATGTATAATATAGCTAATGGGCTAGAATATACTTCAATTCCATGGTATACCAGCTAGAAGAGAGATGAAGGAAGGGCCAGTTTGGAGCAGATGAGAAGAGAAAGGAGGTGGGGGCTACAGAGAAACAGATTCCCAGTCAGAGGCCTGGCTCTTTCTATCTTTCTACTTTGTCATCTTCAGCGTGTTGGCTTTTGACCTCATGCTCGTTCGCACGGCTACAAGATTGCAGTCGTTCGTTCAGCTGTCACCCCAACATTCTGGATGGGAAAGGAGGAAGAACATAAAATTTTCTTATCTCAAGGTTCTTATCATCCAGGAGGAGAATATGTCCCCCGAAGGCCATCTCTGTACGCCTCCTCAGCCAGGACTGGGTGCATGGCCATCTTAGCTACGAAGGTATGAGAAGGGGCTAGACGCATCACCTGCAAGAGTACACGTTGCCTCCCAGAACAGAACTGGACTTGTGTGCACAAGGGAGAGCAGATAGTGACTGGCGGGCTGCTAGAAGGCTGAGTAGATGCCCAGGGAGTGCCCTGGCATGCCCAAGCAACAGTAGAAGTAGCCCTCAGAAGGAGTGAACAATGGGGGTCGGGGGGGGGGCGGTTGGAGGAAGGACAGGAAATCACTGCACATTGCCCAGAAGAGGGGAGGGGTGCCATTGCCCCCTAAAGTAGTGGTTCCACCCTGCCGTGTGCACATAGGCCATCTGAGGATCTGTGACACAAGCTGTGGGTTCAACGGGGGTGGGTACCAGATCTCACATTACCTACCAACTCCCAGGTGATGTTGTTGCAGCTGATCAAGGGACCAGACCCAGAGTAGCAAGACCCTGAAGGTAGTCTCTTCAAAAGTAAAGGCCCAAATGTGTTTGTTAAGCATTTTAATGTAACTTCTAATACCACTGCAATAGAAATTGAGACTCAAATATAAAGGAAAAACAATAACTCTTCAATTGAGCTTTTCCAAAAATGGGGGGTTGGGGGCAAAATCTGCTGTATCTTTTGCGAGTCCCATGTCTACACATAACAGAAAAGCCAAAACGGTGGAAGTTTCCCTCTCTGTCAAGGTTAAGCTGTCCGTAAGGAGGAGTGCAGGGTGATCAGCGGCTCTCAGTCATGAGGCCCCAGGCCCAGGCTTCCTGTGTTTTTCTGCTTCACTCTCCTGGCATGTGGCCTCTATTCTCAGGGGCACCTCTTGGTCTCAAATGGCTGCAAGAAGAATTAGCCATCTCATCCTCACCGCAGTTGAGAAGGGGAGGAAGGGAAAGCAGTGAAGGGCTCCAGCCCTCGCATCTGAGGGGCCATCCCAAAACCCCACAGGGCATTTCTGTGGACCTCTTGCTTAGTAACGTGGTCCTGTTTAGTGCAAGATGTGCAGAGACATGCATTCCTTCGGCCTGGGCACGTCACCTAGGGTTCTCTTACTAAGGAAGAAAGGGGCACCTCTGGCTACATGCCAGGCCGATACAAGAGTTACACCTAAAATGACATGGAATGGTTGAAAATAAAGGGATGACCAAAACTTTCCCAGGCGAAGGACAACCAAACTAAAGGGCTGCCACTGGTAATATTAGGCAAACTAAAATTTCAGACGAAAAGTAGAAAGATGTACAGGAAGGGGAGCATTGGGTCATGATAAAGGTAAAAGGGTATGATCCACAAAGAACGTGTCACAGGCATGAAACTTCATACATCAAGTAAAATAGCATCAAAAATATATAATCCCCTCCACGAAACACTGTAAGAAATATTAGGGAAAACTTGTTAATATCACACCCATAAGTAGGATATTTTAACCTACCTTTCTCAGAATTTACGAGGTCAGGCAGACCAAACAGAAATAAGGTTATAAAGTGCCATATTTAAAAGCTTGGATATGGGGGCGCCTGGGTGGCTCAGTCGGTTAGGCGTCGGGCTTCAGCTCAGGTCATGATCTCGGGGTTCATGAGTTCAAGCCCTGCGTCGGGCTCTGTGCTGACAGCTCGGAGCCTGGAGCCTGCTTCGGCTTCTGTGTCTCCCTCTCTCTCTGCCCCTTCCTTGCTCATACTCTTGTCTCTCTGTGTCTCTCAAAAATAAATAAAACATTAAAAAAAATTTTTTTTAATGAAAGCTTGGATAGGTACTCTGCAGACAAAAAATAAGCATCCATTTATTTCAAAGAGCAACAAAACATGTACTAAAATTGATTATATTTTGAGCCCCTTAGAAAATCTCAATTCCATAAGGTAGAAATCTTTCTAGGCTGCATTGTAACCAAATCATAAGCAAACTTGACATTTAAAATAAAAATATAACAATAAAAATGCCACTTAGATAGTTATACACAGTCTTCTAAATAAGTTATGCCAATGACAAAACAAAAGTTAAAAGACTCCTTTTAGGCCTAAATAGATGAAATCACTATCAGTGTTTAAGCAGATGAACCTGTCCTCAGTGGAAATACTTGCACTGTTGTCGACCATTAAATTCTTCTCCAAAATACACAGAGAATTCTTTCAAAATCAGCAGTGAAGATAATAGAAATAAAAGATAAAAACCAAGCACTTTGCAGAAGAAAAAAACAGCCAAGAATGGTACACATAAGACAAAACACACTCACCCTGACTAGTAACAAATGTCTACCACACAACAGGGCCCTGTCATTCACCTCACAGCTTAAAGGCAAAGAATAAAAAGACCATTCTCACCAGGATTGCCAAGATATGATCATACCCGGAGTGGCTATAAATTGGTATGTTATTAAATTTAAAAACATTTTTTTAATGTTTATTTTTGAGACAGAGCACGAGTGGGGGAGGGACAGAGAGAGGGAGACACAGAATCCAAAGCAGGCTCCAGGCTCCGAGCTGTCAGCACAGAGCCTGACATGGGGCTCGAACTCATGAACCCTGAGATCATGACCTGAGCTGAAGTCGGATGCCTAACCGACTGAGCCACCCAGGCACCCCTAAATCGGTACATTTTTAGAGGGAGTTTAATGGTATCTTCAGAAATTCGTAATGTTTTCACCAATTGATTCAAGGAATTCCAGAGAAGTTTATCTTACAGAAATATGTGCATATGTGTAAAGATACATGGGCAACTCAGAGGGTTAAATAAACGTTGATACATGCGCTTACCGTGAGGCAGTTAGAAACAATGAAGTAGAAGGGCGCATGGTGGCTCAGTCGGTTAAACGTCTGACTTTGGCTCAAGTCATGATCTCACAGACCGTGAGTTCGAGCCCCGCATCAGGCTCTGTGCTGACAGCTCAGAGCCTGGAGCCTGCTTCAGATTCTGTGTCTCCCTCTCTCTCTGACCCTCCCCTGCTCATTCTCTGTCTCTGTCTCTCAAAATAAAGACATTAAAAAAAAAAGAAAGAAAAAGAAACAATGAAGTAGATCTGTATGAACTGACAGGCAAAGGTGCCCATGACATGTTGTTGCCTGAAAAACTACAAGCTGTTATTATAGGCAAATCTATAGTTTTTTAAAGTCTGGAAGTCCATATGTTATAAACTGCAGCCTCTGATGCCCACGGGGACCTGGCACAGAGCAGGAGTGTGTGAGCCGGCCGGGTGTGTGGTCACAGTAAAGAGCAGGGACAGCAGTGAGCAGCAGAGCAGGTGTCTTCTTGGTTGTTGGGACTTGGAACCTTGCCACATGCATCCCGGAGACCATGGATCAGGACTCAAGACTGGCGACTCATTCTGCTTCAGCCCCAACATGACCTCTTGTCATGGGCAAGGGCATGCAGGGACGGCCCCTGGCAACATCACCTTGCATCCCCTTAACGATGAACCTGGAGCTTCTGGTCAAGGGCAGTCTCGTTGCCCCTCTCCCATGGGCGTGGCGGCTGGAGCTCGGTCCTGTCACTCAGACAGTTACAGTGACTAAAATTGAGTTTAAGATTTTTTTTTAAGTTTATTTATTTATTTTGAGAGAGAGAGAGACAGGGTAGGGACAGAGAGAGAGGGAGACAGAGTATCTCAAGCAGGCTCCATGCTGTCAGCACACAGCCTAACACGGGGCTCAGACTCACAAATCATGAGATCATGACCTGATCAAACCAAGAGTTGGATGCCTAACCGACTGAACCACCCAGGCGCCGCAAAGACTTTTTTTTTTTTTAGCACCCTAGAACTTATGGACTATGTTTTGTTTGAGCTTTACTTGTTCCTTAGTGTTCTGCAAACTCACTCCACCTCAGAGGCTCCAGAATCTTCCAGAATCTTCAGGAAGCCCCACACCAGCCAAGTTACCCACAATCCCAACGTAACCGCGTGTAGAGTTACTCTTTTTAGTCTCTATAAGCCTTGGAAGGGAGAGGGGCCAACAGCCTTAGCGCTCTTGGAAGAGAAGAATAGCAGGAAATAAACAGCTTGAGGAGGGTAAAGCTCAAAGATTGAGGTCTTCCAGTTGCTGATTTCTATCCTGCTAGCAAAACTTCTATGCCGCTTCTCATTTCTAAAAGTGACCTTCACCTTGATTTCTGTCCCCGACAGTGTAAATACTGGCCACTGGGGCTTTGGTCCAAAGAATGGTTTGACCCCCAGTGTAGGGTTGCCAGATTTAGCAAATAAATATTCAAATATATAAATTTGAATTTCACATGAACCACGAATAATATTTTCTGTGGAAGTATGCAGTATTCGAGACATTCTTATGCTAAAATGTTATTCATTGTTTATCCAGAGTTCAAATTTAACGGGGTGTCCTCTGTTTGATCCAGCACCTCTAGCCCAGTGGGCTCCTGTGGCTCCCCCATTCCGAGAGGGGGCATCTGAAAGTTGAAGGATAGAGATAGGTAGGAGTTGAAGTGCTAGTTACCCACAAGTCCCCTCGCACCCAGAGCCTCCTGACCCCCTCCCATCCCCCTGCTTGTGCCTCCCCCTCCTCTCACGTGCTTCCCTACTTCTGAGTTTTGCCTCACTTCCTGTCTCTTGGCTTCCTCTCTTTTAGACTGTGGCTTTCCCCTACCCTCCTTTTTCCTCATTTTGCTCTCGCTGGTCCGTAACATGTAATTAAAGTTTACATATTTGAGTGTTGGTTATGATTACTAAATAAGGTTTTATGTTCCTTGCTATAATTTGAATAGCAGGGGAATTTAACTTTTTGTGTGAGTTTCATTTTCCTTTTGTTGATAGGTGGCCTTAAGTTCAATTTTAGCTGTGTGAGTCATCGACCTTCGTTCACCTTGAGTGAGAAAATAGGTCTCCCCGTTTCCAGAATGAATGAATTCACGTGCATCTTCCCAAGATGGGTGGCAGTGGAAGAGACTGGAATGGGGGACAGAGGGCGCCTGCTAAGTTGACCCATTCCGAGGGAAGGGGCTCAGAAGCCTCTCGTACTGGTAAAGCCTTGCCTTTGACATAGGGTCCAGCTGCCCAGAGCAGAGTCGGGCTCTCTCCCCTTTGTGATTGATCACCTGACCCATTCCCAGCAAGAAGCCGCCTCTAAAAGACAGTGAAGAGCATGGTTTGCGGCTAATAACTAGCGCCCCCGTGGCCTTCTGCTTCCATGCTCTGCCTCTCCCAATGAAAGCTGACTCTCGAAGGCAACTTTGTTCTGGCCCCTTTCCCCTAAACGAATGGGGGTGGGACAATTCTCTGAGCTCCCCCCCAGTCAGAACCTCTGTTTTCTAGTCGCTGCTCTGAGGGACTCTAATGTCTGTGTTTCTCCCATCCTCTCCCTGCCTGTCCTTGTTTCTCCATCTCTGCTTTCCACACACCAGCGGAGGGACCATGGCCCAGAAGGTGCCTTCCCATCTGGGAAGCAGATCTTTGAAGGACAGTGCCGTCTTGGAGAGGCAATAGTGATCTGGGAGTCAGGGAGTCGCCTCTGTCCTGACCTAGTTGCTTCTACTCTCTTGGCCTCAGTTCTGTCATCTGTAAAATGGGAGTGCTCATGTGTCTCACAGAAATGCTGTATGAAAATATGAATAAAAACAAGAGTCAGAAAGTGAACAAAGTTCCATCCCCAATCCAGTGCTAAATGACATTTTTGGGGGGTTCTTTTGTTTGTTTGTAGAGAAAGAAAGAGTGAGTGAACAGGGGAGGGACAGAAAGAGGGAGAGAGAATCCCAAGCAGGCTCCATGCTTTCAGTACGGAGCCTGACATGGGGCTTGAACTCACAAACCGTGAGATCATGACCTGAGAAGAAATCAAGAGTCAGATGCTTAACCGACTGAGCCACCCAGGCACCCCTAAGTGATTTTTTTTTTAATATATTTTATTTCTTTTTGAGAGAGAGATAGAGACAGCATGAGCAGGGGAGGGTCAGAGAGAGACGGAGACACAGAATGGGAAGACTGGCTCCAGGCTCTGAGCTAGCTGTCAGCACAGAGCCCGATGCGGGGCTCGAACCCACGAGATCATGACCTGAGCCGAAGTCGGATGCTTAACCGACTGAGCCACCCAGGCGCCCCCCTGAGTGATATTTTTTAATGCTGGAAAGCCAGAAACTTCCTGTTGGTGGTAGAATCTTTCTCATTCACCTGATTAGAGAACCTTACCACTTTATTTTGAAGGTGACTTTTTATCTCTCCTTTATTCATGGACTCCTAAACATCTGGGAGTCCTTTCCTGTCTTTCCTTCCTAGCAGGAGAAAAGTTAAAAGAAGCTAAAGGAATAGATATGTCCCCCTTGACATTTCATCATATATTTCAGTAGAAAGGAGTTTGGCGCTGAAAAGTTTGACCTAACGGTTGAAGACTGAGTGACTGAGTGGAGGTGTCTCCTTCACTCTGCGGAGGAGACAGCTATGTGAGTTGGAGGTCACCACTTGCCAAGTGGCGGCTCAAAAAATGTTGGATCACATCTCTTGACTTTGATGGGGATAAAATAACAAAGACTCGCCCGCCCGAAGCCCATGGCCTTTTGCTGAGCAGAGTCCTGTCTGCCATCTAGTACAGAGGCTTCATCCCAGCTGGAAACCCACTAATGAGCGAGGCCGAAGAATCCGGGCTTCCCGGGGTGTGTGGGAAACTGAATCGAAGAGGCCGCAGCATTCCGACTCCGATACTTGGACAGGGCCCGCGCATTCCCTTGGTTACAGCCATCAGGGGCCGCGAAAAGCACGGAGATTTAGCCAGGGCCTCGTCTCCGTTGTTGTGAGGCCCAAGCCCCGGTCACCTGGGAGTGGTGTTCCCTCCTCACCTTCTCGAAGCCCCCTGCCCCTCAGCGGTGAGAAACTACGAGAATCGGCCACGCCCGTGGAAACTCGGTCGGGGAAGGAAGGCAGGAGCACGATCAAAGCCACTTGTAACCCAAGAATTCCTCAGCAGCTCGAGTCCCTTAATAATTATGGTTTGGAGATTTGCCAGAAAGCAAAACCACTTAGCATGCCGTATTTAACAATGAGCAGTTTTCTGTGTTCATAATAGTCACTGTGCAGGGCAAATTGGCACCTTGAACAAAGGATAGGATATTTATATGTGTATATAAAATAACCCGCACTCCCTTAAGCCCTGAAGCATGTCTGCGGGGAAGAATGTGGCCCTTCCTTCGGCACTGGTACCTGTTTTATGCGTAAGTTGGAGAAAGGCTACATACCCTGCCCCCACCCCCACCACCCGCATTTCAAACAAACAAACAAACAAACAAAAAAACCTTTGTTTAACTCTAAATTTTCCAAACTTATTTAATAGCCAAATCTCTTGTTTTAACCTTTGGTTGGTTTTAGAGTATGGAGTTTTTCCTTTTGCTTTGTTTTAAATATCTATCCCCGTTCTAAAAAGCCAGTCTCCCAAAGAAGACTTGGAAAATGATGGGCCAAGGAGGGTCAGAAGCAGAGATTTAGACCAGTGGGAAGATGGAGGAGACAAGTCCCCAGCCCTGAGGGATGATGGATATGATTGCTGGAACCCAGCTCTGCACATCAGTTTGGAGCATCCCACCCACACTGGCCCCTGTTTCTCTGTGTCATTTTTTTTATGTTTATTATTTTTGAGAGAGACAGAGACAGAGCATGAGCAGGGGAGGGGCAGAGAGAGAGGGAGACACAGAATCTGAAACAGGCTCCAGGCTCTGAGCTGTCAGCACAGAGCCGGACATGGGGCTCAAACTCAACGAACCATGAGATCATGACCTGAGCCGAAGTCGGCCACTTAACCAACTGAGCCACCCAGGCGCCCACCCCTCTCTGTGTCATTTTTTTGTTCCTTTGGTTATATATTCAACATTTGTAATTGGGGGAAATTGGAGAAAAATGGCCACGGGGAGGAAAGTTCATTAGAACTGGACCTTATAGGGTGGGTATGATTCCAGTGAGGGAATCCAGTCCCCCATCAAAGATGGGGAACATTCCAGGAAGACAGGGGTGGCCAAGTATGAGGCCCGTTCAGAAGAAGAATTAGTATAGGCCAAGCCTGAAGTGCACAAGTGGGGTGGGGTCACGTGGGCTGGGATGCAGTGGAGGACTTCCACATCAAGCAGGACCGTCGCACGCACAGAGGTCACAGGGTCTGACCCAACCCGCTTCGGCACAGAGGGGCATATTGGGTCATGTAAGTGAGAATTCTAGGGCTGGCTAGGGCTGGCTTCGGGTATGCCATAATTCAAGTGCTCAGGCAGTATCTCAAGGATCTCGTTTCTCTCCCTGCTGCTCTTCGGTTGGTTCTGTTTTCAGATAGGCTCTCCTTGCCCTCAGAGTTACAAGACGACTGCAGCAGCTCTGGCCTTGATTTAAGGCCTGTGTCAGTCAAGTTCCTTTCCTGTTAAATGCTTTTTTAATGGCTGCTGTTGGGTTCCAGGCCCATCGCAGAATTCATCTCTGAGTCAGAGGCCATGATGCCCTGATTGGCTTAGACCTGGGGTGTGAAGTAAGACTAGCCCCACCCAAACCACATAGACTCAAAGATATGGAGGGGCTGGCTCTAGGGAGAGGATGGGGTACAGTTATCCAGAGAAAGTGAATGGAAGCTGGGCCGCGAAAACTACAGGTGTCCACTAAAATCCGGAGTACCAGGCCAAAGAATCTGGATATCATTTGCGGCAGAAAACCAGTAAAAATTTCTGAATGAATAGCGATCAGAACTATGCATTAAGATTAATTCAGCTACAGTTTAATAATTGCCACGTGCTTGGCACATCGTAGGGGCTCAATAAATATGTAATGAATGGTAAATGGGAGGTAAATGGGTGGGTTGGGGGTGAGGAGAGAGAGAAATGCATTCTTAAGAAACCATTGTAATCATTCCGGAGGGGAGCTGGCAAAGGAAGTAGTGAAAACTCATCAAGAAAATCCAGAGGTTCCATTGTCATGAAACCCACAGAAGGAAAATCTGTCAAGAGGACAGGGTTGGTGAGCCATGCCAGACACTGTCAAAAGGTCAGATCAAGGAGGATAGGGGCTGAGAGAATGTCAGAATGGAGAGTTGAAAGAGAAGGGCCAGTAGTAGGATCATCAGAAGCCAACTTCAGGGAGTTCAGAAGTAAGAAGGAGGCCACCCTGTATATCATCGGTCTTCTCTTCCTACTTGCTTCAAACTCGAGGGGGGAAAAACAAAAGCCCTCCTTCACCTCCACACATTCTTATGAAGCATCTGATGCCATCCCTGTGACCTTATCCAACCATGATGTCCTTTTCTCCCGCGTGTCTTTAGGCCCTCCTCCCTCTCCAGGGCTCTCTCTTATATAAATATTAACGTTACTATCTTGTCCTAAGACAACATTTCTTAGACCCTGTTCTGCCTTAGGTTAATGTGTCATAAAGAATCGTTAGAGGAATCTTGAAGTTGGGGCGGACAGAAGTTTGAGATTGGTTGAATATCCTTTGTAGATGACAAGGTTACCTGTAAGAATGAGTGGTTAGGGAGTGAGATACAGGGAGAATGTTGAAGCAGTTCACTTAGAGGTTCAGTTAGGAGCCACCAAAAAAATGAATGAGGGGCACTTGGGTGGCTCAGTGGGTTAAGCATCTGACTCAGTTTCAGCTCAGGTCATGATCTTGTGGTTCATGAGTTTGAGCCCCACATAGGGCTCCACACTAACAGTGCAGAGCCTGCTTGGAATTCTCCCTCTCTCTCTGCCTCTCCCTGTCTCTATTTCTCCTTCTCTCCCTCTCTCTCTCTCTCTCTCTCTCTCAAATAAACTTTTTTTTTTTTTTAATGAATGAAAGAATTGCCAGGGGCCAGTGGGAAGACTGCTGAGATTAAATAGCTTGAATTTATGGAGTGCCTCATCTGCATACTGCCTGTCTTCAGCTAGAATCTGCGCAGAGTAGAGTAGTGAATGACCTGGGCTTGAGCACAGGTGTTTATGGAGCGCTGTTGACATGGCCCGAAGGTCAACCTGACGTGGGGGGTCGGGGCTAGAAGACACTCGCGGATCAAGGGAGCCCAGGTATGTAAAGAAAGGCAAGTGATGGCCTGAGAGAAGAGGCAGAGTCCAAGAGGTGGTCAGAGATGTGTGAGGGGGTTGTCTCAGTGGAAGAAATAGAAGGTTAAACAGTTGTGTTGGGGATATTAGAGAGGCCATAGGGTGTATGATATGTGGTTTAAAGCCCATATCCTAACCTGCTTCTCTGCTTACCTTGTTTATAAAATGAGGCTCATAAAACCTTCAGGAGGTTGTTGTAATTAATACATATGAGGTACATATGACAGCGCTTGCACGTAGTAAGTACTCACTGAACATGGCGGTGGTGATGTTCATTTCAAAGTGATGAAAAGGCTTAGAACTTGAGGTCTTGAGTTTGAACCAATTCTAAGGAATGGCAAGTTCTCAGATGCCATCAGGCCTGTTGTGGGTGGAGTGAAATCGGAGGTGGAAAGCATTGGAATCGAGAAGGCTGCAGAATGGAGCACCCGAATACTGGCAGGGACATCTGTACAGATGTGGAGGCCATCAGTGGGCCGGCAACGACTCCGCATCCCTGAGAAAGGCCAGGTCTCTACCTGAAGTTAACAAAAACAGGGAGGCGGCTATGATGGACTTCCAGGGAAGACAGATTGTTGAGAGAGAAGGAGCGAGGGCCATCTACAGGTGGCGGAAGGAGGGGCTCATCCGTCTGAGTCAGAGACTGAGGGAAAGAAGGAGCAGCCTCTACTGGAAAGTGAGGAGTATTCTTCCAGGAGGAGGAAGAAACGAGTCAAGGATGAAAAAGTGGAGTATTTGTTCACAGTAGAACAGATTTTGATTGAGAAGAGATGTTTTTCATAATAGCTTTTAAGAAAACGCATTCCCAAGCATGGGGGCGAGTCTGAAGAAGGCTTTCGCGTAAGGGAGGAAGTGAGAAGGAGGTTTTAGAGTAGATTCCTGGAAAAGCCAGTAGGCGGGGGCTCTGTTCCCTCACCTTGATTGTAGGATGTGCCCCATTAGACACGCTGACCCAGGACTGGGGGTCCCAACCGGCCACCTCCTGCTGGCCCGCTTACCCCTCCTGCCCTGGGGGCACACAGTGCCATGTGCATTTCCCGGGTCGGTGCCATTGGGCGCTCTGATGGATAGAGGGCCAGGGAGAGCTGGGACTGAGGGCTTTTGCTTTTAGAGGGCAGACAAATGTATTTAAAGGGAGAGAAACAGGACACCAGCAAGCTTCGTGGCCGTGTTCTTTTCCAAAAGCACTGCTCAGTAATGTAATTGTATTCGGACATTTTTTTTGCATGACGTCAGGGAATAGCCTCCCTTAAAAGCGCTCATGAAAAAGCACAACTATAAAACACACTCAAGCAATGAAATGGAAACCAGACAAGTGGGTCTGGGTAATTCGGGTAAAGAGATTTCTCCTTGCAACTTTGTGATCTGATCTCTGCTCTCCGCGTAAAACTCTATTTCACGAGATCCACTGACATACGAGCCTTACCTTGCAGGTGCTTTTAGACATAACATGTCTTGCTTTATTACCAAACGTGCAGGAAAGCAAGGGTTCCCTCCTCGCTGGCTGGTCAGACCACCCTCCTCGGCTTGCCCCCTTTCTCCAGTCCTCCCAAGCCCTAAGCCTCTTATCCTTGTATGAGCCCAGCTCAGCAGCGGGGGTGGGGGGCTCGTCCCATGTACACCTCCTTTAACCACATACCTTTATCCCCCCGCCACACCCCTGCTCAGGATTGGTCTTGGGGAAGTGTGTCCTGGGGAGCATGACTCATTGAAGAGGGTCTTTCTTACCCACCCCCTTTTCTTAAAGTCACAGAGGCACAGAATGGAATGACCCGCCATCCTCTGTTCTTGGCACACTCTGGCTCCATGCCCAAGGAGCTGCTTTCTTTTTTGTATTTTTCTTTTTTGTGGAGGTGGAACACCTAACATAAAAGTAACTATCTTAAAGTGTAAATGCAGTTGTGTTTCTTACATGCATAATATTGTGCAGCCATCACCAGTATCTAGTCCCAGAGCCCTGTCATCGTGCTTCCTCGCCTCCCCAAAGGCCTGTGCCCCTTGGGCAATCGCTCTCTGTCCTCCCCTTTCCTCCCAGCCCTTGGCAACCACCAGCCTTTCCGTCTCTGCCTCTTCCTGTTCTGCCTATTTCATGTTCAAGGGTTCATCCAGGTTGTAGCGTGTATTAGTACTTCATTTTTTTTTTGATGCCTGAGTAATAGCCTCTTGTATGGAGGTCCCATATTTGTGCATCCAGTCATCCATTGATGGACATTTGAGTTGTTTCCACCATTTGCCTTCTGTGAGGGTGCTGCTGTGAACATGGATATCAAGTTCTTATTTGAGTACGTGCTCTCAGTTCTTCTGGCTGTATACCTAGGAGTGGAACTGCCACATGATATAGTAATTCCGTGTTTAACTTTTTTGAGGAACTGGAGGTCCCTTCTTTTTTTTTTTTTTTTTTTTAAAGTAAGCTTTACGTCCAATGTGGGGCTTGAACTCATGACCCTAAGACCAAGAGTCGCATGCTCCACCGACTAGGCTAGCCAGGCGCCCCTGGAGGTCCCTTCTTGATGGGCATTCTCCTAGGTCTGCTCTGCCAAGGAATAGTAGGCATCTACCAACCCAGCCCTAGCCCCCAGGACACACTGACCTCATTCTGCTACATCTGGAAAGAAACCGAAGGAGTAAGGCTAAGAAGCCAGAAGTCTCTCTGGAAGTGAATAAGGTCACCAAGAAGATGCTGGTAATCAGAAGAAAGACAGTCTGGGAAGAAATAGGGTGCTAAAGAGGTTTAGGGGCACAAGAAGATAGGACCAAGGCAGGGGAAGAATTTATGGAGAAGGGAACTCAGCTGTCCAGAATGAAGGAACGCGGAGCCCTCAAACCCCCGTGGCATGGCCACTCCACTGGTGATGGAGGAGACGGAAGAGCTATAGACCCATTTATCCGCTAACAGTGGGGCACAGGATCCAGGCAGAAAGAGCCCTTCAGGCTGAGGAATTAGGAAACTCAGGCCTTGTGGAGCCACCGAGGCCTTTTATAAAAGGAGGCTTTAGAAGCATCGTCTTGACTACAGAGTGGAAGAGGGCAGCTTGGAGGAGAGGAAGACAAATCTGAAAGCAAGGGGGGTGCGGTCAGAAGGTTACCAGTGCTCTTAAAGGAAAACAGGTGAGGGCGGTCCTAGGAGAGGCGGTAAGGATGGAGAGGCGGCCGCCATCATCTGGACCCCTCCCTGCATGCAGAGGAGAGGGCTGCAGAAGGGCCGGGGGCTCCACTCCCGAAGATTCCAGTCAGGGAAAAGGCGAGCGGAGAGCTCAGGGACAGGCTGTGGAAGCACGCCAGACTGCTCCTCCTTGACGGAGGACTACACTCAGAGATCTAGCTGAATACGCATTTTTTCATCTGATTTATGCCAACATCGGTTGTTTTTCATCAAGAAATTCTTTTCTGGTGTAACTCCATCAAGCCAATTCCATTCCTTGATCAGTTTTCTCCATGAGCGGTTAAACCATTTCTGACGTTCTCCCTTGTTTTCTTAAGTATCAGCTCTTTTATGTGTAAATTTAACAATAAAGACTTGGGCTGGATTTTTTTTTTTTTCTGGTCAGAAATTTTAGTCAATAAGAGTTTTACCACACCTGGGTTTTAGATCTCATCAGTTCTGTTTTTTCCTAATGTGTGTTTCCATCAAGTTGCATTTTCCCCATTGTCATTGTTAACTGTTATTACTTGCAGTTTTCCATGTTACTAACAAAATGACTTCTCTGGTCAGTTGTTGTGATTTATCGTGTGCTGTTTAACCATTGTCGGTATAGTTGGGTGTTGATTATTTTTAGCAGTAACATTCATGGCAAGACCAAAACATCCTCAAGGTCAAAAACAGTCTGCTTCTTCCCAGAATTCGTCTTCTAAACCTCTCTCCCCTTCCTATCAAAGACTGGTTCTGAAAAGAAAGGAATAGTGGACTCTTCTGGGCAATGGGCTCGGGGCACCCAGCCACCCTTTCTACAGCTAATTTAATTATTTTAAGTGTGTTCCAAGCTCAGCGTGGAACCCAACGTGGGGCTTGAACTCACGACTCTGAGATCCAGACCTGAGCTGAGATCAAAAGTCAGATGCTCAACCAGCTGAGCCACCCAGGCACCTCCCTAGGAGCTAATTTAAATCCATCCTGCAACAGTTTGATCTGTTTTCCTTTTTTTAGTTGGCTAAAAACAACTAATTCACTGCCCTGTATTCTCTGAATTGGTATATCTTCCCCGGCTTGTTCTTGAAGAGACGTTTTCTGTGGCCTCTCCCTTCCCTTCCCTCACCCCAGGCTTCTCCAGCCTCAGCCACCCGGCTTCCATCAGCCCAGGGTCATGGCAACAGGTGCTTTCCGATGCCTCTAGGAGGTGGGCAATTACTGGTGGCGGGTCCTGGCCGCAAGGGACTGGGAGTGAACTTAGTTTCAAGATCTAAAATTTCCAGAACCTTTGAAATCACCAGTACTGAACATTTTGAGCACTGTTGACAAATCTTAAAATCGCTTTGTGACTTTAGGAATCATTTATACCTTGATGAACTGGTTATATTATCAATGACTGTTTTTGTTCTGTTTAGAGCTGTAAAATCTTGAGCGTGAGGAGAGGGGTACCTATAAGGGAGCTTTCTGGATTCTGAATAAGGCTGGGAGAAGGTGGGTACCACTGGGTAGTGGTAACGCCCTCAAGAGACAAAAATTATCTTCCTGAATTTTTCTGATTTCAAATTTCTAGTCTTCAGTTACACTTCAGGACCATCTGTATCCACTACCTTCCATAGCCCACCGGTGTCTTGGGGGAGCGGGGCAGACTGCCATCTTGTGCTCTGTGCTGCATGTCTCATGCCTAGACTGGACACATGTTGCAGGGAGCCATGGCTCCTGGCTGGCACAGCGCCTTGTGCTCATGACAGCTCCGCTGAAATGAATCAGCCATTTGGTTTCTTCTCTCCCACCTCAAGCCCTATTTGAATAAGCTGAAAGGGTTGAGGATAGGGAGTGAGGGGCCAGGGTGGGCAGTCTGGTGGGTGGAGAGTGGTGCTGAGCATCAGAGAAGCTTAGGAAGACCTCAGAAGGAGCTAGTCGGTCTTCAGAGCTCAGGCTGAGAAGAAATTTCCTTTAGCAAGTTCCAGTCATGAAATAAACTAAAGGAAACTGGGATGACTTCAAGGAAAGAGAAAAGAGAAAGGATAAGATCCAGGCTGGTCCCTGAGCAATATGGAATGTGTCTGCAGAGCCCTTGAACTCTGCCCTGGCAGAGGAAGAGGAGGCTAATCGCAGAAGGAGACCTCAAGTTGCCCAGCACCACCCCCTCCCCAGGACAGCTTCTCAGTCTGTAGGCATCCTCACTGTACCCCACCTCCTCACTGGCTCCCCCGGCAATGTCAGGGAGCTGGGAAGAAGGGCCCACATTGCCCCTTTCAGGAGTGCTTGGGCATGAGCGACCTAAGTGCGAGGTACTTACCTTTCACGAAGAGCTGGAGGTGGTTGAACACCTTGGGGGGCTCAGAAGAGTGAAACCACCGAGGAACAGGCAGAACGCCAGGCGAGTGCTGCTGGAGAGGGTCACACCTTGCACAAGGGCATCAAGCGTGGGCTGGATACTGTTGTCCAGAGCATCTCCAGGCTGAACCTAACTCACTCCTCACCCTGTGACCCTGTCACACACCAGGGCTCCAGGGACAGGCCTTCATTAGCCTGCTCTGGAGCGGCCACGCACAAAGCTCCCACGCACCTTACTCTGGCCCGCTGATGTGGGAGGTAGCTGCAAGAAACGGGACAGTGAGCTGCACACAGAATTGGGTATAACTGAGTACCCTGAAAGGTGTAGGCTGGTGGGTGGCACTCCCCTTCTCCCCAGGCTGAATGCCCCCAGGAGAACCCTGGGGTTTTTTCACAGGCATAGTTGCCTGAGAGTGACGTTTATTTCAATCCATTCCTCATTCTTTGGTGTGGTTGGAAGTGGACACTTGCAGGCATTTTTATAAGCTTTGAGCTGAGTGTACTCAGCTCTAATTTATCAACTCATTTTCAGTGAAGTACGACCCTCCTAAGGAAGAAGGGCCCACTTTTAATTCATATGAAATGCTTATTTGTTTTTATTCGTGTTGGCTGTATCCATTTTTAAAATTAGGGGGAAATATATATATATATATTTACCCAGTGATTTGAGGTGGGCCCACATTTTTTTAAATTATAGCCTTTTTAACGTTAAAAACACAGGTTTTTAAAAATATGTATCTTTTCTTTCAAATGAAAACCAAGGATCAGGTTTCGGGATGGGTCAACCAGGAAAATGTTTGCACCAGGGTTGTGAGTGCGTCTGTGGGGGCATCGGCCCTGGGGAGCCACGTCTGCTGGAATGTTGCGGGACCCAGGCCATTTGTTCCTTATGAAAATGGCTAGAAAATTAAGAAAAAGCAAATTACTAATATTTGAAAGCCCCCCCCCCCCAACTATTTTTAGAATTTCAAATGATGTTTTTATCCTTTCCCTTCAGACCTGGAAAATTTTTCCACCTCCAGACAGAAGGGGCTCTGTAGCAAGCTGTTCATCCCAAGTGGCTGCTTTTCACCTGTTCCCACCTTTTTGCCCAGAGAGCTGATGAGGAGTGGGATGAGCTAGGGATTGCCTCACAGGGGGAAAAAAAACGAGAGGAGATGAGCTCCTTCTTATCTGCCCCAAATAGAGACCCAGGGCCCTGTTTTCCTGATGAACGCTGGAGACTTCCATCCATCCACCTACCAGCCTGTTGACCTGGAAGGACGTCACCGAAGGGACTATTTACAGTTGTGCCGGGTGTGGGCAGGGCTAAGGCAGGGCTTCTCAACCTCAGCGTTATTGACATTTGGGGCGGCGGAGGTATCATGTGCATCACAGGGTAGTTAGCAGCATCCCTGGCCTCCACCCACTGCCTACCCATAGCACCACCTCCTCTGACTTGTGACCACCAAAAATGTGTCCAGACATTGACAGATGTCCCGTGTGGGCCAGTATCGTCTCTGGTTGTGGTTGAAAACCACTAGGGCGGAGGGAAACAGTAAGCGATGTTGAGGCACCCAGAGACTAGCGTTACCACCCCCACCACCCCGAGAGCGGACAGGACGGGGTTTCCTGAACCCAAGAAGAGCTGAACTGGGAGGGGCGCAGCCGCTGTCAGAACCTCGGTGACTCACAGGAGACGGTGCAAGAAAGAAAAACCCCACTTCTCTCTCTTTCTTCCCTCCAAATTCTATGTTCCCTCCCCATTGTATAAATCCTACTGGAAGCCAGGTGGCCAGGAAACCTGGGTAATAACAGTCCATAAAGTCAGCCTCCTGGGCCACTGAGTCGGAGGCTAAAGGACAAAGAATGGATGGGGGGCAAAAATATGATTGTATGAAATTAATCCATCTACTCATCCATCCATATGTTCATTCAGTGTTTATAGTCGGCTTAGCAAAACGGTCAAGAAAATGAGCTCTGGAGTCAGGCAAGCCCGAGTTTGTATCTGGCCCTACCACTAATGTATGAGTGACTTCTTTAATGCTCCATAACCTCAAATGTAGACTGGCAACGATAATTCTGTCCGTATGTGCCCTGAGTCTTGCAGTCTTGGAGGTTTCCCATTGGGGAAATACAAGTCCTAAGTGAATTGCTTATAAACGACTCGAATCAAGTGCCAAGCGGATGGTCTGCTGTGTGCCCAGTGCTGCTTTATGCATGATTGTGGGCAAAGCAAAGACATGGGGCTCAGCTACCATCTGTCAGCACAGGGAGTGCTGCAGATAGGAGCAGAGAAAGGTCACGGAGGACTAGAAAAACCCAGACCACAGGACCTGAGTTGGGTCCCAAGGGACGAGTAGGTCTGGCTAGGTCAGGATGAGGAAGAAGACGGTGGAGTGGGGGGTGGGGGGGGGCGGGGGAGGCCGGGGATGGGGAACTGAAGCCATGAGAGTTAGAGCGATGGGAAGGCCCAGAGAGCCCCAAGGGAAGACTGGTGAACAGACAGCTTCAGTAGATGGTCTTGGTCTATGAAGATGAGGGACTGGATCTGGGCCAGCTGCCTTCCTCCGTACTGATGTGTAGGAGTCACAGACTCACGTGCCTACAGGAGCGAGGTGGGAGGCAGTAGGGTGGTCCCAGACTCGATGCACTGACGCCTCCTGTAGAGCACAGCCATTGCTCTGCTCCGGGCATCTATTACCACATTAAAATGCAGGCCTAGGACACCAGATTCTAATTGTCTGAATTTTCAAATGATGCTAGAAACTCAGATTTTTATGAGAAATCTCCTGACTTTTAAAAAGACATATAAAGGGGCACCTGGGTGGCTTAGTCGGTTAAGCGTCCGACTTTCACTTAGGTCATGATCTCACGGTTCGTGGTTCGGGCCCCGCGTCGGGCTCTGTGCTGACTGCCAGCTCAGGGCCTGGAGCCTGTTTCGGTCTGTGACTCCCTCTTTCTCTGACCCTCCCCTGCTCACACTGTCTCTCTCTCTCTCTCTCCTAGAAATAAATAAAACATTAAAAAAAAAAAAAAGACATATAAGCCATCCCAGACTGTGTGGAGACCAAACAGTTTATTTGCTCCCCTGTGTAGGTGCTTCTGAGGGGCCCTTTGGGGCCTTAGCACCAACCCTTGAGCTGCGTGTTTGGTTGGGTTCTGCCTGCTTGTGTACTATCTTTTAAACAATAGCTCCCGGGGCTTTAAAAAAAAAAAAAAAAAAAAAAAAACAGGTGCCTGGGTGGCTCAGTTGGTTGGGCCTCCAGCTTCGGCTCAGGTCATGATCTCACGGTTTGTGGGTTTGAGCCCCACGCCAAGCTCTGTGCTGACAGCTCGGAGCCTGGAGCCTGCTTCAGATTCTGTGTCTTCCTCTCTCTGCCCCTCCCCTGCTCTCACTCTGTCTCTCTCTCTCTCTCTCTCTGTCTCTCTCTCTGTCAAAAATAAATGAACAATAACAACCAAAAAAAAGCAGAAAAAGAAGTAGGAGGAAGAGTTCCCCTCCAGACTTCATACCATGGCCAGGTTGGGCGTGCGGGGGAAGGGCTGGCTGGTGCCCAGGGGCACAGACTGGGAGCCGTGAGTGGGTGGGCAGTAGCCTGTGCGGTGTGTGCTCCTGGCACTTGCCCCGGTGCCTGCTGGGGCCGGAGCCAGGGCTGCCCTTGAGAGCACTGACCAGCACATTTGGTTCTTCTCTGATGAATTTTTTGTAAATATTCCAATAGAGAACAGAGGCTAATATCACACATACCCATGTTCCCCCACCCAGACTTCCTGCTGGAATCTTCGCAGCTGGGGGTGTCACCCCTTTTCTTTCCTTAGGACGCACACCTTCCTCTGGGCCATTTGTCTCGGGTAAGGGTCACTGGGGAGCTCCGTCTGGTGGTAAAGGCCGAGAAGATGGCCTTTGGTATAGCCGCGAAGTCCTGTCCCTGACTGCCATGCCAGGAAACCCCGCCCTGAGCCCTGGCGCTGCCGGCCCCGAAGAGCAGAGAGCCGTGGGCTCTAGGGCCGAGGGTCAGGAGAGGCAGAGGGCAGAGGGGGGCTCCGGCAGCCTCGGGAAGAACCGAACGGCACAGTCAGCAGTCGAACCAAGCTTCAGTTCCACACTTGTTCCTCATGACTAATTAAAATCCCCTCTTGCTCTGCTGAGGGGAAGAAGACCAAAAATAATGAAGTGGTCTGG
Source organism: Hyaena hyaena (assembly GCF_003009895.1). Taxonomy (NCBI): domain Eukaryota; kingdom Metazoa; phylum Chordata; class Mammalia; order Carnivora; family Hyaenidae; genus Hyaena; species Hyaena hyaena. Next base: position 2,171,428 of record NW_024080698.1, read on the forward strand.
GAACAGCCTCATGCAACCTTAAAATATGTTTTCGCTCAGAAAAAAGAAGGCACAGCAACACTCCCTCGCGCAGACACCGCCTTTGCCTCCCGGCGCCTGCTCCAGCCTGTCTGGCCCTCCCGCTTCCCCCCACCGCCACCTCCCCTGGTGGACACCCCTCCTCGGGGGCAGCCCTAATCTCCCTGCTCCTCCCTTTTGTCCCAGCCGTGTGTGGCCCCTTACCCTTGGCCTGCCCCAGTTTCCCCTCCATGAAGCTCCCTCCTCCCACTCTCCACATTTTTTTCCTTTTCTATTCTTTTTTTTAATTTTTATTTATTTCTAGGAGAGAGAGAGACAGCGTGAGCAGGGGAAGGTCAGAGAGAGAGGGAGACACAGACTCAAACAGGCTCCAGGCTCTGAGCTGTCAGTCAGCACAGAGCCCGACGCGGGGCTCGAACCCACGAACCACGAGATCATGACCTAAGCGAAAGTTGGACGCTTAACCAACTGAGCCACCCAGGCGCCCCTCCTTTTCTATTCTTTTATTACTGCTACTAATGATACCGTCAGTCCCCATCATACACCATCTTAGACTGTCTCCTGACCCTTCGTGTGTGTCAGCTCGTCTCTGACTAAACTCTTCTCTCTCGGAGAGAAGGGACTGGGGTTTTCCTCATGTGTCTCACAGTGCCCCCCACACAGCAGGTGACAGTAAGTACTAAGGGCAGAGAGAAGTTTGACTTGATGGGTGAATGGGTGGGTGGGTAGGTAGACAGAGAGATGGTTAAATGGCAAGGTCGAGGGAATTCCACACATGCTCGAAACGGGTTTCTCCAGAGCTAGGGGCAGGGGACATTCAACCCCTCTCCATTTCCTCGGCATTTACTGTGCTGACGTGGGCTCTCTCGGGACGGAGACTTGACCAGTGGCCTTAGTCTAGAAGGCATCTTCCCCGTGACAGTTTAGAATCAGACCATGCACTTCTAACCCATGGTCTGAAGTGGTTTCCAAGGTGGGCACCTGGAACAAGTCGATGTTGGCATTTTGATTTTAACCGGTACGGTTGAAGACCGCCTCGAAGGCTGGGACTTGACGCGCATCCAGCCCCCTGTGTGAAGCCTGTGTCTTTAGCTGCCGGCCCCGAGGTGGGCCTCGTCACACAGGTGGGAAACGAGGTGGGCGACGGGGCCAAGGACTCCCCATGCTCCCCGGAAGAGCTTACCTGGTCTTCGTTAGCCAGGCGCCTGCCGCGTCAGGAGAGCCCTGGTGCGGCTTGGGCAGGAAGTCCCTGCCGCAGCAGCCCTGAAGCCCTGTGTCTGCCCCCCTCCCCTACAACCCAGCTATCCATTCACAAGGGTGGAAGGCAAGGATTAACTAGTTCTAAATGCTGATTCGTTGGGTTTCCAACTCACTTCCAAATGACTGAATGCCAGTCCGCCTTGTGTAGGCCTACCACAGACGCGAGTGTGTGCCAACACGCCTCAGCCATTTGAAGAGGGAGTCCATGGCTTATTTCACCCCAGCCTTAGCTGTGCAGCCGTTGGGAGGCAATGAGTACTTCTCTCACACTGACTTCTTCCCTCCCCTGATCCCTGCAGCTCTTGGGATCCGGACCCGTCCACTGAGCACCTGATGTCTCATTGTTGCCTGAGTTTTAGCCTTCCCTTCCCTCTTGGACCACTGCCTTCTTGAGGACGAGACTTGTCAGCCACTTGCCTTGCTTTTCACACAGTGCTCAGCACAGTGCTGGCCACATAGCACACCCTCAGCACCCACACCCTGACTGTCCGGTGAAGGGCCAGCCCCTCCAGGAAGCCTTCTCAGGGGCCTCCCTACCCACTGAGCAACCACTCACCTCTGCAGAGTCCTCTAGCGCCTGCGGCCCGGGCCCTACAGGCAAGCATGAGGGCTCGAAGTGTTTGTCCAGACTCAAATATTCTGTAGCTCTGCTGCACTGTGCTCAGCAGTTGGAACCAACTTGTGCACATAGAGGTTTTTTAACAGGACAGTTTCACTGAGATAGCCCACACACATACCTCACAAGTCACCTACCGAGAGGATACCATGCACCGGCTTTAGCATATTCCTAGAGTCGTGCAGCCATCACCACAATGAAGTTCAACCATTTTTTTTTTTTTAGTATTTTATTTATTTTTGAGAGAGAGACATAGTGTGAGTGGAGGAGGGGCAGAGATAGAGAGGGAGACACAGAATATGAAGCAGCTCCAGGCTCTGAGCTGTCAGCACAGAGCCCAACGCGGGGCTGGAACTCACAAACCGCGAGATCATGACCTGAGCCGAAGTCGGACGCTCAGCCGACTGAGCCACCCAGGTGCCCCAAGTTCAACAATTTTCATCACCCCAAAAGAAACCCCTGCCTTTAGCAGTGCCCCTTCATTCTCCCGCTATCAGTTCCCTGGGGCTATCGTAACAAATTACCATAAACTTGGCGACCTAAAAACGACAGGAGTTTCTGGTCTCACAAGGCCAGAAGTCCAACAGTAAGGTGTCGGCAGGGCCACACTGGAGCTGCTGGGGAAGAATCTTGCTCTAGGGAATTCCTTGCCTCTCCCAGCCTCCGGAGGCTGTCAGCATACCTTGGCTGGCCCCACTCCAGTCTTCTGGCTTCACGGCACCTCCTCCTCTGTGTGTCGGCTGTCTCTCCGCTCTCTCTTATTAGGATGTTTGTGATGGCATTTGGAGTTCACCCAGATCATCTAAGATTATTTCCTCATCTCGATACCATTAACTTAATCACATTTGCAAAGACCCTTTTTTCCAAGTAAGGTAACATCCATGGGTTCCGGAGACTAGATATGGATATCTTTGGGGCAGCCATTTTTTAGCCTACCACACTCCCCATGCCCCCTGGCCCCAGATAATTTACATACCACAAAATTTGCCAAGTTAAAGTGTACGGGGCGCCTGGGTGGTTCAGTTGGTTAAGCGTCCGCCTCTTGGTTTCGCCTCAAGTCCTGATCTCACGGTTTTGTGGCTTCAAGCTCCACATCAGGCTCTATGCTGACAGCATGGAGCCTGCTTGGGATTCTCTCACTCTCTCCTCTTTCTCTGCCCCTCCCCCACTTGCCCAGTCTCTGTCTCTCCCAAAATAAATAAATAAACTTTAAAAAATTGTTTAAATAAGTGCACAGGTGTACACATTTCAGTGTATTCACAAGATTGTGCAACCACCACCACTATTAAATTCCAGAACATTTTCATCAACCCAAAAAAGAAACACTATTTCTCTCAGCAGTCATTCCCCAGTCTCCCTGTTCTCCAACTTCTGGCAACCACTAATCCACCTTTTGTCTCTGTGATTTACCTATTCTGGATATTTCGCCTAAGTAGAATTATACAGTACACAGGCTTTTGTGTCTGGCTTCTTTCACTTAGCATGTTTTCAAAGTTCCTCCATGTCGTGGCGTGTATCAGTACTTCAGTCCTTTTTATGGCCAAATAATCTTCTGTTGTATGGATATACCACATTTTATTTATCCATTCATTGTTGATGGACATTTTTATTGCTTCTGTGTATTGGCTATTAGGAACATTCATGTACAAGTTTTTTGTGGACATAGGTGTTTTATCTCTCTTAGATATATGCCTAGAAGTGAGCAAAACTTTTGAGACTGTTTTCCAAAGTGGCTGCACCATTTTACATCCCCACCAGCAATGTCTGAGAGCCCCATCTTCTCCATAGCCTCACCAAAACTTATTATCTGTCTTTTTTATTATAGTTCTCCTAGTGGTTGTGAAGTGGTATCTCACCATGGTTTTGATCTCCATTTTTCTGATGGTCGATGATGTTAAGCATCTCTTCCTATAACTTATTGGCCATTTGTGTATCTTCTCTGGAGAAATGTCTGTTCGGGTCCTCTGCACATGTTTTCATTGGGTTATTTATATTGTATTATTTCAGTTTTTTAATGTTTATTTATTTTAAGAGAGAGCGAGCACACACGTGTGCATGCGTGCACACACACACACAAGCTGAGGAGAGCCAGAGAGAGAGGGAGAGAGAGAATCCCAAGCGGCCTCCAAGCCTGGCTGGCCTGCATGGTCAGCTAAAAAGTTCCTCTCCCCAACTCTTCTGCCTCCCTTCACAAGGCATTTGGCCAGTAGAGGTCTGGGTTGTTCTGACTGAAGTGTCCTAGTCCAGAGCAAGGAAATAAGAGAGGAAACTTGGTGGGGATGCATCTGGCCCCTCAAAGAGATTTAAACCCAACTAATCTCCCCCCGCCCCCATCCTGCCTTTTCCCGCTTCCTTCTTCATCGTGCAGTCAATATTTGGACAGTTTTAATTCTCTCCGCCTCCAGCCATATCGCACCAGCACTCCTCTGTGCCCCTGTCATGCCTGTCACTCTTCTGCCACTTCCTCAGCACGAGTCGTGACGAAATGGTACAGGACGAGGGATGTCTGTCCGTCGGGTGGGGCAGGTGCGGCAGTCTGGCCTTCCTGGCGGCATCTCTGGTCACTTCGTGTGTTCTTTATGGAGCCAGCAGGAGTGTCGCCTGAGCTGCAGGCCCGGATTTTGCTGGTGGGCGAAACCTTTCTTTCCTGTGGCGTTTCCGGTCCTTGCCCTGAGGGGACCGAAAGGGGAGCCGGCAGTAAGTCAGAAGGTAGATTTTTGTGAAAGGTTTCACATAAGCTGCACAATGCTAAGGACTGACAGCTTTGACGTCTTTCGAAATATGGCCCCCAGCTGGGAGCTTTTCTTTGTGAATAGAAGTGATAAAGCCAAGTCTGACTTCATCTCCGTGGGGTGCTGGGGGTGTTTCTCCATTGCCTCCCTGTGGGGTAGGGACAGCCTCTGCACTGAGGCCCACTCAGCTCACTGCCGCTCACCCAGCCTCCATGAGCATAGCTTCCTTGTTTGTTAAATAAGGATACCTCCCTCCTGGTGGCGGCGGGGATTTGATAGGCCAGTGTTCATTATTATCAGCTATAACCCGAGTTAACCATTTAGTGAATGCTTGGTTTGTGGCAGCATGTTATTAAATCAAGCAGCAGTAAAGAAAAAGATTTCATGATCTCCGGAGCCACACACTGGAATGTTCTGAGCCTCTGCTATATATTTCATCCTATGCTGGTCTTTGCGTGTATTTTCAGTTCTGAGGTTTGACGGATGCCAATTAGTTGTACCGTCTGCCCTTACAGATTCTAAACCAGCTGAGAACTACAGGAGGGGTCAGGTAGAGATAAAAATAGAGATTTGGGGGCGCTTGGATGGTTCTGTTAAACGTCTCACCATGATCAGGCCGAGCTCAGGCCATGATCTCGCAGTTAGTGACTTCGAGCCCTGCGTCGGGCTCTGTGCTGACAGCTCAGAGCCTGGAGCCTGCTTTGGATTTGGTGTCTCCCTCTCTCTGCCCCTCCCCAGCTCTCTCTCTCTCTCAAAAATAAAGAAGCATTTAAAAAAAATTTTTTTAATAATAAAAATAAAAATTAGAGATTGTATTGTAGGTAAAGGCCAGACCAACACATGGCCCAGACCTACAGCCAAAATGCACCTTTGCTCCCTGCCTCTCTCCTATTCTGCTCCTCTTTTTCTGTTTCCCAGGTTAAGTACTGGGAACAGGGAGCAGCCTGGGGCGAGGGGCACAAAGGAACAGTTGTCCCAGGGGATTGATTTGGGGATGATGCCATCAGTCTTTTAGCTGCTCCCATGAGTCTAGCTCTGCTGGGTGGGCTCCAGGTAGTACTGGCCCCGCTGCAGGGTCACCAGCCCTGCTTACCTCACTGTGAAGACCTACGTGTCTAGAATGTTGGTGCTGTCTCCAAATCTGTGCTCCACAGGCACCGTGAAACATTTTGCCCATTCTGATTCTTTATAGCCGCTCACAGCTCTGTGACTGTATAAAAGTGAGTCAGTCTGAGCCCAGGATCCCTCGACTGTGAAGTCGGGATGGCAGTCCCCAACTGATAGGATGTTGAAGGAACGGACAGAAAGTACATGGTTAGGGCCTGGGACGTAATAGGCCCTTGGTGGGTGTGGGGAAGGGAGGCATCCTGCTATGTGTGGTTCAATACCCTGAGAACTCAAAGCTTTCAGTCCAGATTTGGAGGCTTCTCCCTGTGTGCTGAGTAGGTCTCTTTGGGGGCCAGTGGGCAGGGCCAGGTCTACATGCCTGAGTTGGGGATGTGGATTTGGGAAAGATGAGGCGTCAGCAGAAGTAGGTGGTCAAAAGACCAGCCCTGGTGCATGGATAGATCCAAAGAGGTTCACTTGGTGGTGGGATTTCTGTCCCATGTTTCAGACCTCCTCCGGGTTGGGGCTGGGAGGGCTGGGGTTGCCAGCGGAAGTGTCAACGACCCGAGCCTTCCTTCAAATCCATATTTAGGACTGTCTGAGGCAAAACGATGAAGTAAGCAATGGCCTCCCCAGGGCACCCGCCTTCCCTTTCTGCACCTCATTCTACTCCTTCAGCGCCCTTTCCCAGCCAGTTCGGAAGATGAGGGCCTGACAGTGAATTCAAAGAGGGTTGCAAATCTGAGCGAAATCAGGCTCAGCCGCCGGTGTTGTACCGCCTGTAAACTGCAAACAGTTTTTATGCTTTTCAATGGTTGGGGAAGAAAACCGAAAAAAGAAGCTTTTATGACATATGAAAACCACCTGAAATTCACATTTTACTGGGACATAAATGAAAGCTTACATACGCTCCAGGGCTGCCTTCAGCAGCGTTGAGCAATTGTGACAGAGACGTGAAGACCCCCAGCGTCTGAGATATTTATTATCTGGCCTTTTAAGAAAACATCTAGGCAGAGAAGGACAAATATCATATGTTTGCACGTACAGGAGGATTAGGAGGAACTTAACAGAGGACCATGGGGGAGAAGAAGGAGGGAAATGGTGGAAAGGGAGAGAGGTAAACCATGAGAGACTCTTGAATGCTGAGAAACAAACTGAGGACTGATGGATGTCGGGGGAGGGGGGAGATGGGCATGGAGGAGGGCACTTGTGGGGATGAGCACTGGGTGTTATATGGAAACCAACTTGACAATAAACTATTTGTAAGGAAAAAAGAAAGAAAGAAAGAAAACGTCTGCTGATGCCCTGTTCTAAAATGTTAAGAGATTTGGGGCGCCTGGGTGGCTCAGTCAGTTGAGCGTCCGACTTCAGCTCAGGTCATGATCTCGCGGTTCATGAGTTGGGGCCCCGCGTCGGGCTCTGTGCTGACAGCTCAGAGCCTGGAGCTGCTTCGGATTCTGTGTCTCCCCCTCTCTCTGCCACTCCCCCACTCACATTCTGTCTCTGTCTCTCTCAAAAATAAATTTAAAAATAAGTAAGTAAAATAAAATGTTAAGAGATTTAGGTGTCATGCGGTCAGCAAGGTGAGCTCTCAGAGGGAAAGGCAAACCAGCGGAATCCAGGTGTCATGCAGGCCTGCGGGTGGGAAGCTTTCCTGATTTCCCTCCAGCTATGCTACAGGGGCTGACAGGAGGTAAATGTCTAACCTTGCAGGCGGACTTGCTTCTGACCACACGGGTCTCGGGACCATGACTCACTCTAGCCGCGTAGACAGCTAGACTCAGAAATGGATTCATAATCTCTGAGGAGCCTAGCCCACCAGCCTCCCTGTACGCTGGTGGTAGTGACTTAACCTGAGGCCCTTCACATTCCGAGCCCTTCAGAGCCTCCGTGGGGTGGCCCTTGAGCAGCATGTTTACCACTCGCTTCTCTCTCATTTCCACAGACTTTGCCTTCTGCCAGGTGGACGCCTCAATCGCGCTGCCCCTGGCCCTGGCCGTGCTGTGTGATCTGCTCCAGCAGTGGGACCAGCTGGCCCCCGGTCTCCCAGTCTTGCTGGGGTGGCTGTTGGGAGAGGGTGATGACTTCGTGGTCCATGTGGAAAGCACGCAGCAGGTAATCCTAGGGGCTCGGGGCAGCGGGGGTGGGCCCGGAGTGTCCTAAAGCCCCCCGAGTGCCGCACCTGAGGCGTACTTGGGCTTCATGTGCCCGCTGAAAGCGTGCTTCTGGATGCTTGGGTAGAGCTCAGTTCCCGCTTAGGAAACTCTCAGAATGACCGTGGCAGCCCACTAGATGCTGCCGGGGGCCTGGGGGTGCTGGGGCAGTTCTGATGCTGGCTTTAGGGGTCCCAATGGTAAGTCTTCAGATCACTAGGGGAGAGGACTTTGAAAGAGACTCCTGGTTTCTGAAGCCAGTGAGCGTGGCCCCACACTCCCCAACTGCCTGACTAAAGCCAGCAGCCATATCTGCTCCACACCCGGGACACCCCTGGATCGCCTGGCCCTGGTGGCCGACAGGACTGGCATTTTCGAGCTCCGCAGGAAGGTAACAATTGGGAAGACGGTCCTTGGCAGTCCACCACCCCCCGGGCAGCACACAGACAGCAGACCGAAACGCAACCCCAGGCTTTGTGGGAGAAAGGGCTGTTTACTTAGCCTGGAGCTTTAGTCTAAGGGACAGGCTTCAGGTTTCCCACACATCTAGAGACTAAGCAGGTGCTCCCAGGGAACGTAAGCAGGAGGGACACCCTCGTGTTCCCGCTTGGCCTTGCTGCAGCGCCATGAGACCTCCCAGAGAGGAGCTCATACATTCACCTGGAGCCTCAATCTTTGCAGCGGTTGCCCAGGGGACACCTCTAGATCTCCTGGTCTGGAGGCCAGCGGGGATCACAAGTGCCACAGCAATCGTGACTATATATGTGTGTATACTTATTTTTATTTTAACATTTTTATTTATTTTTGAGAGACAGAGACACTGAGTGTGAGCGGGGGAGGGGTGGAGAGAGAGGGAGACACAGAATCTGAAGCAGGCTCCAGGTTCTGAGCTGTCAGCACAGAGCCCATGCGGGGCTCAAACCCACCAACTGTGTGATCATGACCTGAGCCAAAGTCGGACGCTTAACCAAGTGAGCCACCCATGTGTCCCAATCTTTGTTGACTTTAGAAGCTGCCACCAAAGGATCTGGTTTCCAATCAGCCTGCAAATAGGTACTAAATGAGAGCCCTCCCCTTGGAACAGGTCTTGGCATACTGTCAACAACAGGGAGATACTAAGAATAAATCAGGCGGTTTAGACAATCAGAAAGATTGAAGTGACAACTAAGAACTAGGGCAAAGTTCATTGAGAAGTTTCATCACACATAAGACCACTCCTTCAAGGCTGAGAAAGGTAGCTACCTTGCCTAACACATAGAAGCAACACAGAGTCGAGCAAAATGAAGAAACAGAGAAATATGTTCCAAATGGAAGAACAAGACAAGACCTCAGGGAAAGACATTAATGACAGGGAGATATTTCATCTACCTGATAAAGAATTCAGTGTGTTGGTCGTAGGGGTGCCTTGGTGGCTCAGTCAGTTAAGCATCCTGTCTCGCTCTGGATTTCAGCTCAGGTCATGATTTCACCATTCATGAGAATGAGCCCCACCTCGGGCCCCACACTGAGTGTAGAGTCTGCTTGGGATTCTCTCTCCCTCTCTCCCTCTCTCTCTCTCAAAAATAAGTAAATAAACTTTAAAAAAGGAAGGAGAAAACTGGAAAAACTACAGATATGTGGAGATTAAAAACATGTTACTGAACAACTATTGGGTCCTAAAAGAAATCAAAGGAGAAATTAAAACACCTAGAAACAACTGAAAACAGAAATAGGACATACCGAAATCTATGGGATGCAGAAAAAGTGGTTCTAAGAAGGAAGTTCAAGTGATACATGCCTATTATTAAGAAACAAGAAAAATCTCAAATAAACAACCTAACTTTATACCTCAAGGAACCAGAGAAAGAAGAACCAACGAAACCCCAAATTAGGAGGAGAAAGGAAATAATAAAGATTAGAGTGGAAAGAAATTAAGTAGAGACTAGAAAGACCAGAGAAGACATCAATGAAACTAAAAGCTGATTCTTTCAAGAGATAAACAAAGTAGATAAATCTTTAGCTAGATTCACCAAGAAAAAAAGAGGGTTCAAGTAAATAAAAACAGAAATGAAAGAGGAGGGTTACAACTGATACCACAGAAACACAAAGGATCATAAGAGATTACTGTGAACAATTATATGCCAACAGACTGGACAAACTGAGAAAGAATGGATAAATTCTTAAAACTTTGCAATCTTCCAAGACTGAATCATGAAGAAGTAGAAAATCTGAATAGACCAGTTACTAGTAAAGAGATTGAATCAGCAGTTAAAAACCTCCCAACGAACAAAAGTCCAAGACCAGATGGCTTCACTAGAAAATTCTACCAAGCATTCGAAGATGCAATACCTAGTCTTTCAAACTCTTCCAAAAAATTGAAGAGGAGGGAATGCTTCCAAACTCATAAGGCCAGCATTACCCTGATACCAAAACCAGATAAGGACACCACAAAAAAGAAAGAATGAATGAATGAATGAAAGAAAATTACAGGCCAATATCCCTGATGAACATAGATGCAAAAATCCTCAACAAAATATTAGCAAACTGAGTTCAATAATACATTAAAAGGATCATATACCATAATCAAGTGTTATTTATTCCAGGGATGCAGGGGTGGTTCAACATCTACAAATCAGTCAGTGTGATACACAGTATTAACAAAATGAAAGATAACCATCATGGTCATCTCAATAGGTGCAGAAAAGCATTTGACAAAATTCAATATCCATTTATGGTAAAAAAAAATAATAATAATAAAAACACAGTGGGTACAGAGGGCACATATCTTAACATAATGAAAGCCATATATGATAAACAGCTAATACTCAAGGGAAAAAAGCTGAACGCTTTGACTTGAGATGAGAAACAAGACAAAGATGCCCACTCTCACCACTTTTATGCAACAGAGTCTTGGAAATGCTAGCCACAGCCATCACACAAGGAAAAGAAATAACAGGCATATCAATTGGAAAGGAAGAAGTAAAACTGTCACTATTTGCAGATGACATGACACTATATATAGAAAACCCTAAAGACTCCACCAAAAAACAAACAAACAAAAATCCTTTTAGAACAAATGAATGAATTCGGTAAAGTTGCAGGATACAAAATACAAAAATCTGTTGCATTTCTTTTTTTTTTTTTAATGTTTTATTTATTTCTGAGAGAGAGAAGCGTGAGCAGCGGAGGGTCAGAGAGAGAGGGAGATACAGAATCTGAAACAGGTTCCAGGCTCTGAGCTGTCTCACGAACCGTGAGATCATGACCTGAGCAAAGTCAGACGCTTAACCGACTTAGCCACCCAGGTGCCCCAAAAATCTGTTGCATTTCTATACACTAATAACAAACTACCAGAAAGAAATATCAAGAAAATCCCATTTGCAACTGCATAAAAAAGAATAAAATACCTAGGAATAATTTATATTTCCCTAGGAATAAATTTAACCAAGGAGGAAAAAGACCTACACTGAAAAGACTTACACTGAAAACTGTAAGATATTGATGAGAGAAATTATAAAGAAGACACAAATAAACGGAAAGATATTCCATGCTCTTGGATTGGGAGAATTAATATTGTTAAAATATCTATCTGCCCAAAGCAGTCTACAGATTCAATGCAAACCCTATCAAAATTCCAATGGTATTCTTCACAGAACTTGGAACATATATTCTAAAATTTATAGGGCACCACCAAAGACCCCAAATAGCCAAGCAATCTTGAAAAAGAAGAACAAAGCCAGAGGTATGATGTCCCTGGATTTCAAACTACAAAACTATAATAATCAAACAGAATGGTATTGGCACGAAAAGAGACACATAGATCAATGGAACAGAATGGAGAGCCCAGAAATAAACCCATGTATGTATGGTCAATTTTTGACAAAGGAGGCAAGAATATGCAATGAGGACTGGATATTCTCTTCAGTAAAAGGTGGTGGGAGAACTGGACAGCTACATGGATAAGAATGAAACTGGACCAGACAAAAAATTAACTCAAAATGGATTAGAGACTTGAATGTAAGACCTGAAACTAGAAAACTTCTAGAAGAAACCACAGGTGGTAAGCCCCTTGACATCAGTCCTGGCATTGTTTTTGTGAATCTGACTCCAAAGGCAAGAGAAACAAAAGTAAAAATAAATAAGTGAGACTACATCAAACTAAAAAGCTTCTGCACGACAAAGGAAACCATCAACAAAATGTTAACTGAACGTACTGAATGGGAAAAGATATTTGCAAATGATATATCCAATAAAGAGTTAATATCCAAAAACATTATAAAGAACTGGTACAACTCAATAACAACAACAACAACAAATCTTATGATTAAGGGGCACCTGGGTGGCTCAGTCAGTTAAGCATCTGACTCTTCATCTCAGCTCAGGTCTTGATCTCAGGGTCATGGGTTTGGGCCCCACACTGGGCTCTGCGCTGATTTTTAAAAATCTGAAAACTCTGATTTTAAAAATGGGCAGAGGATCTAGACATTTTTCCAGAGGAGACATATAGGTGGGTCAACAGATACCTGAGAAGATGCCCAATAGCACTATCATCAGGGAATTGCAAATCAAAACCACAATGAGATACCACTATACACCTGTCAGAATGGCTAGTATCAAAAAGGCAAGAAATTAGTGTTGGCGAGGATGTGGAAAAAAGAGAACTCTCATACCCTGTTTGTGGGAATGTAAATTGGTGAGCCACTAATGGAAACAGTATGGAGGTTCCTCATAAAATTAAAATTAGAACCACCATGTGTCCTAGCAATTCCACTGCTGAGTATCTGTGCAAAGAAAATGAAAACATGGGCACCTGGCTGGCTCAGTTGGTAGAGCATGCAACTCTTGGTCTTGGGGTTGAGAGTTTGAGCCCCACGATGAGCCTACTTTTAATTTTTTTTTAATGTTTATTTATTTTTGCGAGAGAGAGACAGTGTGAGCTGGGAAATAGGCAGGGAGAGGGAGACACAGAATCCTAAGCAGGCTCCAGGCTCTGAGCTGTCAGCACAGAACCCGATGCAGGGGCTCGAACTCAGAAGCCGTGAGATCATGACCTGAGCGGAAGTTGGACACTTAACTGACTGAACCATCCAAGCGCCCCACAAGGAGCCTACTTTTAAAAAACAGGGCCACCTGGGTGGCTCAGTCAGTTGAACTTTCCTGACTTCCGCTTGGGTCACAATCTCATGGTTTGGGAGTTCAAGCCCTGCATAGGGCTCACTGCTGTCTGCTTAGAGCCCACACTGGCTCCTCTGTCCTCTGTCTGCCCCTCCCTGCTTGCACTCTTTCTCTCTGAAAAATGAAAAACATTTAAAAAAGAATAAATAAATAAAATATTGGGGCATCTGGGTGGCTCAGTTAGTTAAACAACTCCTGATTTCTTGATTTCGGCTCAGATCATGATCTCATAGTTCGCAGGATCGAGCCCCATGTTGGGCTCCACACTGACAGCACAGAATCTGCTTGGGATTCTCTCTCCATTTCTCTCTGCCTGTCCTCCCCGTGCAGTCATGCATGGTATCTCTCTCAAAATAAATAAATAGTAAAAACAGAAGTACAGTCTCCCAGTTATAAGATACATAACTCCTGGGGATTAATGTATAGCATGTAGAATATAATCAATAAGATATTCACTCCGTAGGATATTCACTCTGGTGGTAACTAGACTTAACTGTGATGATCATTTCACCATATGTACAAATGTCAGTATGTGGTACACCTGAGACTAGTGTAATATTCCATGTCGGTTATACCTCAAAGGAAGAAAAAAAAGAAAGAAAGGAAGAGGCCCCAAGACAAGCAGCAGAAGCATCTTGTCAACTGAAATTTGTATCCGTCCACCCGTGTCTGACTCAGCTGGCCCTCTTGACATACCCAACAGGCCAAGAGTTCAAAAAGCAGCCTGTTGGGGCGCCTGGGTGGCTCAGTCGGTTAAACGTGCGACTTCGCTCAGTTCATGAGCTCACGGTTCGAGGGTTCGAGCCCTTCATCGGGCTCTGTGCTGACAGCCAGCTCAGAGCCTGGAGCCTGCTTCAGATTCTGTGTCTCCTCTTCTCTCTGCCTCTCCCTCACTCGCATTCTGTCTCACTCTGTCTCTCAAAAATAAATAAATGTAAAAAAATAAAAATAAAAAATAAAAGCAGCCTGTTTATGGGGCATTTGGAGACAAGATTTAGTGGCTGCAACAAAATAAGCTTGAAAATCCCTCGCATTATAGAAATTTGGTTCCATACTCAGAGTAGCGCCTCATGTTTGGTAATCCTTTGCTCTTTCTTCTTCCGCTGAGATTTCTCCTCCTCCCCACTCCTCTCTGATTTCTAGAGGCACCTTTAGGTCTAGGGCCCTCTCCCGAGTTGAGGTTCCCTTTTCAACAGCAGGCACCCAAAAAATCTTGGCTTGAAACCACAAACACATCTTTATCAAAGGTCATGTTAAGTCTGGGGAAGAAAATTCCTCCCTGGTGGAGAAGTACAGCGAAATGAAAATAGAAGGTGACCCTCCAGGCTGCGAGTGGCATGTATATGTGGGTGCTGACAGGAGGGGGAGGGGCATACCTCCTCCGGGTCTGGCGGGACTCTGGTCTGGATTGGAGCCCGTCAGCGTCCCCTGTAATCTCGACTTCGGGCTTTGTCATTCAATCTAGGTGGAAGACTACCTGTTTGAAAAAGCAGAAGTCAACTTTTGGGCCGAGACCCTGACCTTCGTGAAATACCTCCACAAGCACCTCTTCCATCTCCTCTCCGCGTCCAGCTGGTGTCCCCTCAGCCCTGAAAGCTTCCGTCATCTTCACGGGACAGCATCAGAGCAGTGCCACCTCCTTTCCCAGCTCTTCCGAGAACTGCCACCAACTGCTGAATTTTTGAAGACGGTGGAATTCACAAGACTGCGCATTCAGGAGGAAAGGACTTTGGCTTGCCTGAGGCTGCTGGCCTTTCTGGAAGGAAAGGAAAGGGAAGATACCCTTGTTCTCAGTGCTTCGGACTCTCCTGCAGAAGTGAATCCGTTCACTCTTGCAAGAACAGAAACAGCTTGTTGAAGAAAGACTTTGAGGGGCTGAGATGGTGGATTATTCCCCCACTAAATCTGCAGGAAACGTGTTGAACATAAATTCAAATATTTTCTCCCCTTCATGAGTCCAGTCTTCTGTCCCTTCCTACAAAGGAATTTTTCTTCAGCTCACTCATTCAGGGGAGCCTGGTTTATTGCAGCTACTGTAGGAAGTGCGGCTACCACATTGAATATTTACTCTGTTCCCAGGTGCAGGCCACCTGCAGACCTGAATTCGCCTTTTTTCTTCCCCCACAGCCTCTAACCTCCAGGCATAGCCGGCACACATCTTCTGTGAATTGACTGTACAGAACTGGGTTTTAACTCATGACTTTCTCTCCTCTTTGCCACTGGATAGAAGAGCTGGATTAGTTGGCCAACAGCCCATTGGGTCAGAATTCCAAATTTGATTCCGTTTTAGCTATGGCAGAAGTATGTTCCAAATGTTGGATCCTGGAAGAATTATAGATCAACTTCATAGAAATAGTTTTGTTTTTACAGTGACCTGCACATGCCGTCTGATTTATTAAAAGAGCTCCTACCCACCAAAAGTGTTTGTGGTAATGCTAGGAAACTTGATTTTGCCACCCAGTGAAAGCATAGACCTCTGCCTGTTAGAAACCCAGGGAAAGGAAAGCCAGAATAAATGCTTTGTTCGATTCCTACGCTGTCTACTGTCGTTTTCTTGGTGACAACAAAAGATTCTCATTGAAGATGTCAGAAAACACAATTATCCATTTCAGTGTTTCAATCTAGCAACCTTAAGGTTTTTCTGCCTTTTCCAAGCCCAGCCCAGCCCTCTGCCTCAGACAGCCAGCAGGTGTCGCTGTTGCATTCGTTTTGCTTCATTGGCTTGCCCTTTTTTTTTTTTTTTTTTTTTTACTTATTTCAGAATTGAGTGTTACCCACAGATGGCTATCTTGAAATTCATAGCTTGGATTGGCCAGGACCTCATCCATATTCATTTTTTTATGCTGGTTATCAGAAAAAGCCATTTTTGTAGGATATAAAAGTTGGTCCGCCTTTCAGGGACTGTAAATATTTTTAAATACTTCTCAGGTGAGCAATCACTTGGAACTATGTTATTGATGTGTGAGGGTCTGAAGGGGCAGTTTAGAGGAGAGAAAGTTTGATAGCATTTCCTACTGCAGAAAAGCTCGTATTTCAAATGTGTTTCTCTTTAAAAGAAAGAGAACCTAACACTAAAAACACAGCCATACTGGAAGTATAGAAAAATAGCTCCGTAGGAAAAGGCAGGGAAAGGAGTAAACTGAGAATCCCAAGTTCTGTCCTAAAGAGAACAGGAAATTCCCCAGGTAGTTTTGCACTATTCAGCTCAAAATGTGTTTTTTGTGATCCTGAATTAAGTAGGATCCTGTGTAGCCCACACTTGATGGAAAGTGGCCAGTCTAACATTTCTTTTTGTTCTGAGAAGCCCTGACTGGGTGAGAAGTCAGGAAATTGTTGGCATAATGCAGAGATGACCATGGTTCAATAACTATGAAACTGGCCCCAGCAAAGCCCAGCTCATTGGAAATGGCCAGCGTTCCTTTTCTCTCCATTTAAAATGAAATCAAAGCAGTTACATAATAATAAAAGCACCTTATACCAGCAGGTGCTTGGTACCAAAACATGTACCAGGATCCCTCCACCAAGCCTGCAAAGTGAGTGTTCTCACGGCTGCCAACTGGCAGTTACCCCAGATTTTGACGTTGGCTGCCTGTGGCCAGCCTGGGAGGCCGGGGGGGGGGAGAGAGGTTTCTACTGGTTTTGTATTTGAAATCTTATTACTGACCTACAAGAGCAGTGAAATGGCTATTTCACACTTGCCTGATGCATTCCGGGGGAATCTTAGAATACTACTGTCCAGCTACCCTCAGGCCCCCAGTTTGGGGTCATTTCAACAAAGAACAAAACAGAACAGTTGGGGTTCTTGAGGGCTCTGGGCTGTGTCAGCCACCGTTGCCCAGCTCTGTCTGGGGACCAGTGCAGGCTGGGTGGTGCAATCACCCAGAGTGAAGCAATCACATCTTCCAGGGTCATTGCCCTTGGCTCCAAGCTAGAGGGTCCGAGATTCGGTGCCCCTCAGGTCTGCACGCATGATTCTGTGGACCTCTACCCCTCTGGCCGCAGTCCAGAGTCCTGGCTGTCTCCATTTTTATACTTCGTGAATTGTTTTAATAAATAATATGGGTTTATACGTGCTCATCTTTTACACACCTTAACAGATAACGCATTTGCACCTTGACAAGGGTGAGAGATGAGTAAAGCAGGAATTATCTTAGTTTTACAAGGAAACCCAAGTACCAAAGAGGTTACGTGATTTGCCTGAGATCACATGACTTGGAAGGGGCAGGGCCTGAACGCCAACCCTGGGGTTCTGGTGCTCTGCGGACTCCAGCTCTCTGGGTGATGCTCAGGGAGTTACAGCGGGGGCAACTGCATGCAAACTGAACTCCGAGGCGTCAGTTCCATGAGTGACAGGCCTGGTGGCTCACACCCTCCCCCCACTTCCAGGTTAACGAATGGAAATGACCATGAGGAAACAGCGAGAAATAAGATCAATGTGGGAAGGGGGTGTGGGTTGATTCCTTCCCTAGAGGGAACTGGGCCTTCCAACTTAGGCCCCGTTGCGGCCTAAGCTGCCAGGTGTGCGAGATCATGGGCCCGCTCCAGGTTTTTGGCAGCACATGTTTAGACGCGGAGTGATAAGCGTCCTGGACCAGACCCCAGATCGGACCGACCCGGCCGTCGGCGGCTTTTGCCTAACTGGGCGCTAGGGGGGGCTGTCTGCCCCATAGCCTGAGGGCGCCCGTTGGCCAAGGCATTACCCCGCGCAAGGCTTTGGGGTGTGGGACTGGGGAGGGGGGGAAAGGAGGGCAAGACCGGCTTGAGCGTCCTCGGTGCCCTGCCCTGCCTAGCCGCCGGTCGGCCTCCGCCCGACCCTGCGGCCCTCCACGGGCTAAGGCAGGGCGCGGCGCCCCCAACGGCCGGGGAGGAAAGGGGCCTGGAGGGCACGTCCGGCCACGGCTGCGGCGGCCGGGGAGCCTCAGCCGGCAGCTGCACCCCATCCCCTGGGAGGGCTGGGGAAGGCCGGGCTGACCGGCGGACGACGGACGGGGTGGCGGGAAGTCGCTTCCAGGCCTGCGCAGCTCGCCTGGCCTTTCCTCCCGTCCTCCCAGCCGGCTCCCCCGCCCGGGACGCCCCGCGCCACTCCGCGCCTTTGGCCCTGGCTCAAGGTCTTGTGATGTGATTAGCAAAGCCAGCGCCTGTCCTCAGACACTCAGCCCTGCCCTGCAGGCCCCGGCGCTCAAGCCCTGTTTACTGCAGCCTGGGCGGGGACGGGGGCGGGGAATCGGGCCCAGGCTCCTCCGGGCGAGACTGCCGCGGCAGCCGCCCGCGTGGCCGCTCCCGCCCCCACCCCCACCGCGTCTCCACGTGCAATCGGGATGGAGCCACCACCCACCGGACGCAGGCCCTGAGCCCCCGCCTCCCGGCCGAAGCACCCTTTGCAGGCCAGCCGGGCCGCGCGGACGGTTGCAATATTCTCGCATTTTGCAATTCCCGCGCCCAGTATAAAACCGAGAGTGGGAGATAAAAGCTTCGCAATTTTCCCTAGCAGGTTCCGGCGCGGGGAGACACGTCCAGGGCTGCAGAACCCTGGTCACTTTAAACGTGCAGGGGATTTCCAAAGTGCAGCCCCAGAGGAAGGGAGTCTTATCTTCCCGCCGCCACCCAGCAGCACCCATCAGGGCCGACCTCTCCACGCCGCCCCGAGCGCCCCGGCAGCCTGCCCCGCCCCCAAGGCCTCCCGCCCCCTCCCCCAGAGAAAAAAAAATTGGCGGCGGCCAATGGGAGGCCACGAAGGCGCTTGACGTCCGCGAGCCGGCGAGCGGCGTTGCCTGGAGACCCCGGCGGGGTCAGCGTTCCGTCCCCTCCTCCGGCACGCCCGCCGAGCCGCGGCCGCGCTCCCGGGCTCTATATAGGGCGCGCTCTCGCGGGCCGCGGAGTTCCAGCAGTCCGCGAGCTGTCGTCGGCTCCGCGCGGGGGGGCGGGCCGGGCACCCCGGGGCGCGGAGGAGCGCTGTTTGCTTCTCTCTCCTTTTCCCCCCGCTCCGCACTCCCGGGCACCTTCAAGCCAGTCCACGCTGCTTCCCTCTCCCTCTCGTCTCGTACCCCGGCAAACTTTCGGTTCCTACCCCGCCCCTCACCCGTTATTCGTCGTGGCTCGAGCCCGGCCGCGCCGCCCCGAGGGCTCCTCCGGACCTCCCTGCCTGCAGCGCCGACCATTACAGGATCCAGAAACATGTCGACTACACTTCTGTCCGCCTTCTACGATATCGACTTCTTGTGCAAGGTACGCGAGGGAGGCAGGAGGGGGGAAGGCGGGCCGGCAGGAAGCCCCTCGAGAGTTCTCAGACTTTGCCTCTGCTCTCGGCTTTTGGGGCGCCGCTCTCCCCGCCTTGACTTTGCGGTCGGGGAAAATCCTGGAGTTTGCTGTACTATGTGTTCGTGCCTTGTGGGCGGGGAGAAGGAGCTGGGAGGAAGGGCGGGAGGGAGCCGCTGTCGCTGTTTAGTTTCTCCGGCGCCGGCCGCGGCCACGCTGCCCGGGGCTTCCCGGACGGGGTTTGCGCCGCCCCGGCTGGCGGCCCACGGGCTGAGGATCACATGTCGAAACCGAGCGCCGCCTGGGGTGGGAGTCGGCTCCTCCCAACGCGAACATGATTCTTCTGCGCGTGGAGGGGTGGAGGGTGGGGGCTGAATCGAAATCTGCAAAAAGGAAGAAGAATCAGAAGGCTTGGAAGTTACTCTGCAACTCGCCCCAACTCTCCTCTCCTTTTCCATCTTTCATCCCGTCCTCGCCCCCACCCCTCCTTTTGGCAGACGGAGAAATCCCTGGCCAACCTCAATCTGAACATGCTGGACAAGAAGGCGGTGGGGACGCCCGTGGCCGCCGCCCCTAGCTCGGGCTTCACGCCGGGCTTTCTCCGACGGCACTCGGCCAGCAACCTGCACGCACTCGCACACCCCGCGCCTAGCCCCGGCAGCTGTTCGCCCAAGTTCCCGGGCGCGGCTAACGGCAGCAGCTGCGGCGGCGGGGCGGCGGGCGGCCCGGCCTCCTACGGCACTCTCAAGGAGCCGTCAGGGGGCGGCGGCACGGCCCTGCTGACCAAGGAGAACAAATTCCGGGACCGCTCGTTCAGCGAGAACGGAGAGCGCAGCCAGCACCTCTTGCACCTGCAGCAGCAGCAGCAGCAGCAGCAGAAGGGGGGCGGCGGCTCCCAGATCAACTCCACGCGCTACAAAACGGAGCTGTGCAGGCCCTTCGAGGAGAGCGGCACGTGCAAGTACGGCGAGAAGTGCCAGTTCGCGCACGGCTTCCACGAGCTGCGCAGCCTGACTCGGCACCCTAAGTACAAGACGGAGCTGTGCCGCACCTTCCACACCATCGGCTTCTGCCCCTACGGGCCGCGCTGCCACTTCATCCACAACGCCGACGAGCGGCGGCCCGCGCCGTCGGGGGGCGCCTCCGGGGACCTGCGCGCCTTCAGCGCGCGTGACGCGCTGCACCTGGGCTTCCCCAGGGAGCCGCGGCCCAAGCTGCATCACAGCCTCAGCTTTTCGGGCTTCCCGTCTGGCCACCACCAGCCCCCGGGGGGCCTCGAGTCGCCACTGCTGCTCGACAGCCCCACGTCGCGCACGCCGCCGCCACCGCCCTCGTGTTCGTCGGCCTCCTCCTGCTCCTCGTCCGCTTCGTCCTGCTCGTCGGCCTCCGCGGCCTCCACGCCCTCGGGCGCCCCGACGTGCTGCGCCTCGGCGGCGGCGGCGGCCGCGGCCGCGCTGCTGTACGGCACCGGGGGCGCCGAGGACCTGCTGGCGCCGGGCGCCCCGTGCGCGGCCTGCTCGTCGGCCTCGTGCGCCAACAACGCCTTTGCGTTCGGCCCGGAGCTGAGCAGCCTCATCGCGCCCCTCGCCATCCAGACCCACAACTTCGCCGCGGTAGCCGCGGCGTACTATCGCAGCCAGCAGCAGCAGCAGCAGCAGGGCCTGGTGCCCCCCGCGCAGCCCCCGGCGCCGCCCAGCGCGCCCCTCCCTGCCAGCGCCGCCGCGCCCCCCTCGCCGCCCTTCAGCTTCCAGCTGCCGCGCCGCCTGTCCGAGTCTCCGGTGTTCGACGCGCCCCCTAGCCCCCCGGACTCGCTGTCTGACCGCGACAGCTACCTGAGCGGCTCCCTGAGCTCCGGCAGCCTCAGCGGCTCCGAGTCCCCCAGCCTCGACCCCGGCCGCCGCCTGCCCATCTTCAGCCGCCTGTCCATCTCCGACGACTGAGGCAAGGGGGCGCCAGCGAGGAGGAGGAAGGGAAGGCTATTCTGGGGACGTTGGAGGGCGCCCCTGCCGTCGCACCCGCGTTAAGGGGCGGGGGGCGGAGGGGGCTACCCGAGTGGGGGTGGTGATAGGCCACGAGCAGACTGCAGGCCGCACCGAGCACTTGGACTCGAACTCGTGTGCCGGGAGGGGCCTCCACCCCTCCCCTTTCGGTTTCCTCTTTTTTTTTTTTTTTATTATTTTTATTATTACGAAGTTTCATTCTTGTTGAGCAAAAAAGCCAACGAACTTTTGTATTGATGAACAAAATATTCACAACAGGGCAGTTGTGATGCGAACAGAACAAAAAAAACCAAACACTTAAACTTTTTTTAGGTCTCCTGTGAGTTTGGGACTTTAGGAAAAAAAAAAAAAAATCAACCCAGCACCAGCAGCTACCAGTCACCATTCCATATCTTCACTTGAAAGCATTAGTTACAGTCCAGATGTGGGAACTCTTATCTTGAGAGAAGTTCCTAATTGTCGTTTGTCTCAGACCAGTGTAAACAAACCAGCCAGCCACCACCTTGCTAAACCTAG
Organism: Hyaena hyaena; assembly: GCF_003009895.1. Taxonomy (NCBI): domain Eukaryota; kingdom Metazoa; phylum Chordata; class Mammalia; order Carnivora; family Hyaenidae; genus Hyaena; species Hyaena hyaena. The sequence goes on from NW_024080698.1 coordinate 2,193,239, forward strand.
AAGCTTCTGGAAATCCAATATTCTACCAAGAATATGCCTTGATTGTAGTCCTGAGCGCCATAGGTTTTTATTTGTTTGACACAAAGTTCTATATGTCTGGAGGAAAAAAAAAACGTTGCATTCCAAAGTTTCATACTGGTTACTGGTTTCTTGCCACCACTTAGTGGATGTTTAATTTTAGAACCATTTTGTCTGCTCTTTCTGGAAGCCTCGGGCAGAGCTTAGTTTAATGTTGGGGGAATAACTGCTGAATTTTTAGCTGTTTTGAGTTGATTCGCACCACTGCACCACAACTCAATATGAAAAAACTATTTAACTTATTTATTATCTTGTGAAAAGTATACATTGAGAATTTTGTTCATACTGTATTTATCAAGTATGATGAAAAGCAATAGATATATATTCTTTTATTATGTTAAATTATGATTGCCATTATTAATCGGCAAAATGTGGAGTGTATGTTCTTTTCACAGTAATATATGCCTTTTGTAACTTCACTTGGTTATTTTATTGTAAATGAGTAAAAAAAAATCTTAATTTAAGAGATTGTATGTAATATTTATTTCATTAATTTCTTTCCTTGTTTACGTAAATTTTGAAAGATTGCATGATTTCTTCACAGAAATCTATCTTGATGCTGTGGAAGTAGTTTGAGGAATATCTTATGAGTTTTCTTAGAATGTATAATGGTTGTAGCCCATCCAACTTTAAGAAAAAAAAAGTGACCACATACTTTGCAATCAGGTTTAAATGTGGCGTGCTTTTCTCATTCCAGCTTTTAAAATTAGCAAAAAAAGAAGAGACCCTTTTTGTTCGTTCACCAATTCTACTGTGACATACTCTGCGTATCTGCGTCAAAAGACATGTAGCAATAATGGGGTGGGGGTAGTCTCACAGTGCCTTTGGAAGGGCCAGAACTTGCCTTAAATCTTCCTCAACCAAATAAGTATTTTTCTATTAGTGCTCGAGAGAATTTGAATGTAGGATGGGTTCAACTGCACAAACGGAAAAGATATTTACCACTTTTTTTTATATAGATACAAAGTGAAGAGGCCACCTCTTAGTGCTAAAATGGTATGTAGTACATGAATATGCCTTGTTTCATTACAGAAGATTCCAAAACTTGTACTATTTTTTTTGTGTGTGTGTGTGCGCGCGCGTAGAAGGGCAGGAATGCTTTCCTGGACAGCGGATGAATGAGCAGTAGCTTTACTTTGTTTGTACGTAGGTACAGTTGGAGCACTATGTATGTATGTATGTACTCTGGACTACTTTGTCGGAAGTAGGTTTTTGAATGTAATAAGATAAGTCAACTTGAGTTGTAATATATTTTGGGGAAATCAGTTCACTACAGATTGTGGCTGTAAACATTGTACTGTAAATGTTTTGTAGTTTTCCCCCAATAAAATTTTTGGGAAAAAAAGGTATTCACGTGTAAGCTAGCTTTTTTTTTTTTTTTTTTTTTTTTTTTAAAGCCAGAACATCCAGCCTTTTAACTTAATGCTGCTTTGCCCCGGGGCATTGCCCAGGCCTTGCAGAGGTAGGGGGCTAAGACTTCACGGGAGCTGGCATGCTGAGGGTTCAGAAGAGCCTGCCCCTATGTATTTTATAGCAAGTACTTTTAGCTGAAAGGAAGTAATTATTTGGACTGTCAGGGGCATTAGTTAGCTGTTCCCCTTGGTAATAAGATGCATCCCAGCGTTGGCTGACTGGCTGGTGGCAGGCCCTGGCTGAAGGCCTGAAGGGGTGTGGCCCGCCTGTGAGTCACCGACTGGATCACGTGTCTGCGGTGGCAGCTGAAGGTCGGTTTTTTTTTTTTTTTTTTTTTTTTTTTTTGCTGGGACATCCAGGGACCAGAACGGCTAAGGTGGGGAAGGGAGGAGGGTATCTGGCCCTCCCGGCCAAGCGTACTGAGCTTAAGAGGAGGGGGGTGGGTTAGGCTGAGACTTTCTTGGGCTGGAGAACCAAGGTTTTGCCTGGACTTCAAGAAGCTTGGCCGTGTCCTTGTCCGGAGAGGAAGGAAAGGGGAGGAAGATTAAACAGGTCAAACTTATATCTGGGTAATGTTTGTTTATGCGGACAGCTTCCTCGGGGAGTGAGCACACACGATATTTATGCAAAAGGATTAGTGTCTGCTTTAGGCGACTCTGAGTGGCCAGAAAGCAAATTCAACCCAGGCCTCTAGAAAAAAGGAAGAAAAAAAGAAACGGCACCAATTTGTCTGCTGGTTCACACACAATTGAACAAAAAAAACCCTTGGTAATGTTTTTTTTTTTTGCCCCTACAATCACTTTCAAGACTTCAAAATCAGGTTCATAAATCAATTCCTATTTTTTCCCTTCTCCCCCCCGCCCCCACCCCGCCAGTTCAGACCGTTTTTCCAAAGTAGGTAAAGGACTTAGCAATAGTTTGTTTTCTTATCTGCAACAGCTGGGCCCTATCAACCAACTGCTTGCACCCCTGTGCGGGTCTCCCGTGTCCCCCAGCTGAGCCTGGCGGGCAGGCGGGCGGCGGCGAGGGGCGAGCTAAGCCCGCCAGGCCTCGGGCAGCTGTTTCACGTTAGCGACGATTGCGCTGGTGTTAACTGGGGCGTTTTGGTGCTTGGCTGCCAAAGGGGACGGGGAACAGTTTCAAAGTTCTCCCAGATGCCTGGCCCCTGGCTAAGGGCCTCGGCCGTGGGGGAGGGGAAGCCTGGGGCCGAGGAGGGCTCAGCCGGCAAGACCCCGCGGGCTCCCTTGCTTCTTCACCATAAAGAATGTGCAATGGGAAGGAAAAGTCTAAAATGCGGTGCTATTTAGGCCAAGCTGCATTTCAAAGGCCCTGTTGCCACTTCATTCCAAAACTTATTTTTCTAAACAAGTGCTTTTGATCGGCTGGAATGTCAGACTTGTTGGGATAAGCCACATTCATTTTTAAAAATTGGTTTGTTTGAAAGCCCAACTGCTAGGATCCGATGTTTTGTGTTGGAGACTCAGTGGAGCATGGAAAGCTGGGGGGAATCATTCAGAAATTTCCTCTTGCCGCAGATCAATGGAGGGTATATAGGTCATTGTCTTTCTGCAGCGGCTGGAATTAACAGCAAACAAAACTCTTCTGCTATTGCTTGATTGCTCTTAGGAAAGTTTTCTTGTAAATTAAGGGGATCAGAAGTAAAACTTGCAAGTAAGGACAAGCCAGGATTCCTGTCACGGGCTGGAGAGCGGAACTGAAGTTGACTGGCTCCAAGACGGTGTTACACTCCAGATAAAATTCTTTTGTAGCCAGTTGTGAAAGTGAGCCCAGGATGCGAGGGTGTTTAGAATGTCTTCTTAGTGGCACTGCCCCTGGCTATTTGAAAATAAGGTATTGGGGGCGGGGGGTGCCTGGGTAGCTCAGTCAGTTAAGCATCTGACTTCAGCTCAGGTCATGATCTCACGGTCAGTGAGTTCGAGCCCCGTGTCGGGCTCTGTGCTGACAGCTCAGAGCCTGGAGCCTGCTTCAGATTCTGCGTCCCCCTCCCTGCGTGCGCGCACACTCACCCTCTCTCTAGAAAATAAATAAACTTTAAAAAATAAGGTGCTTTTTAAAGCAGCTCAATTAGTACATGCCACCTTCTAGATTATTTCAGAGAAGGGATGCAAGCATGGACATATTTGCAGCCCTCACGCTGTCTGAATCTACTACTGAGTATGTAAGGGGTGTGGGGGGGAAGGCCACAGCACAAATGATTGAGGAGGCCAAAGCCCCAGGCACCCGGCCGTGGGAATAGATGGGGATTCCAAGCCCTGCAGAGGCTCAGGAGTCCGGATGAAAGGTCCAGGCCTGGCAGGGCCCAGAGAAGGAAGGACAGCCAGGCACAGCTCTTGGCCACAGGTCTGGCCCAGCAGCAGAGGATGCTGGGTATTAAAATCTGCCTGGGGGTCCGAGAAAACCTTCCAGGCTGGATGTGTGCTGGGAGGAAACCCAAGGGAGCATTCAAACTGGGAGGGAACTATCCCCTGCATTCACTGCCCCCCAGTTTTGCTCACGGTGACTAGAGCAAAGGAGAGGTGACCCTGGGGGCACCTGGGTGTCTCAGTTGGTTAAGCGTCCGACTTCGGCTCAGGTCATGATCTCACGGTCAGTGAGTTCGAGCCCCGTGTCGGGCTCTGTGCTGACAGCTCAGAGCCTGGAGCCTGCTTCAGATTCTGTGTCTCCCTCTTTCTCTCTGCCCCTCCCCTGCTCACGCCGTCTCTCTCTCTCAAAAATAAATAAAAAATTTCTTAAAAATTAAAAAAAAAAAGAAAAAAGGAGAGGTGACCCTGGCCGAGTCCTCTTGAAAGCATAAGTTGGGTCTCTGCACCCTCCTTGACCTGGTGAGTTAGGGGAGCCAACGGGACCCCTAGAGGCCGAGCCACAGCCAGGCCACCCTCCATTGGTCGTTACCTGATTTAATTGTGTTTGTTTTTTGCTGTTCACACTCTGGGGGATGTGCAGACCTGTGGCCGTCCAGGACAGTTCCGGTGTCGTGCTGCTGGCAAGGCCAAGGAGGAAAAGAGGGAGGGCCAGGGCCCAGAGGCCTGCCCAGGAGGCACCCTGCACCGGGGAGGTGGGTGAGGGGCCGGGCAGCAGGAAGGCACAGCCCCTCCAGGGCCCACCCCTGCCTCGTCGGTTCTCCAACCTCTCCCAAGAGCTAAAGCTGGAAAGCATATGAGTGTGACTGTGCCTCAGGGTGTGTCTGTGTGTTTGGAGAAGGGGGGTATCTGTGTCCTTGTATGTCTAGCTGGGAGCACACATGTTCGAGGGTATCATTCTGTATGCGGGCGTTCAAGGTTCTGGGTCTGTGTGCCGTAGGGGAGCGCCGGTGTGTGAGGCTGTCGGCATGTACGTCCTAGAGCATGAGAGGCCGTGGGTGTGAGTGTGGGTATGGGCTTGGGAGTGTCCGTGATTGTACGTGTGTGTAGGTATGTCTTGGGGTCTGCGTGTGAGGGGGTTCTGGAATGGCTGCATCTGCTGCTGTGTGTGTGTGTGTGTGTGTGTGTAGGTGTGTGGATCTGTGTGTGGGTGTATCTGTAGCTGCTGCCGTTGGGGGAGGTGTGTGGGTCTGTGGGGTGTGAGGAAGGACCTGTGGGTGCTGCTGTGTGTTTGGGTCTAGCTGTGCCTGCGTGGGGGTGAGGGTGTTAACAACGCCTACAGAGGAAAAGCAGCCCTTGTTAGCAGGCCTCTTTCAAGTTAAAAACTGCTTTCAAAACCCGGAAGTGGCCGCCAGGCTGTCATCTGCTTCCTGCAGGGGGGTGGGCAAAACAGGGCTGAGAGTGGGAGGTGGCAGACAGGCCTCCGGGCCTGCAGGGACCCCAGACCCACCTTACTGCCTGGCACACCTGCCAAGGACAGACGGCCTGAGCCTGACTGCAGGGACGGATTTAGAAACGATTTTCTGGTTGGAGGGGGAGGGGACCCCTTTATTTTCATCTGTACAGAAATAGCTCTCATCAGATAGGAGTTCTTATACCCTCTGGGGTGAGAGGCAGTTCTGAAATAGAAGGAAAGATATTAAGGATTTTAGACAGACAAGAAAACTCCTGAGCTCGCTGAAACCGAGTTTAAAATATTTCTCTAAAAATAAGCTTTGTTTTCCTTGTGGATTCCTCTGGCAGTCGGGCCCTCATGTCAGGGTGCTTAGCTGGCCGGCGAAGCCAGGCAGAATCGTTAAAAAAGCAAGTGTTTCCCAGCCGTGGCCTTGGAAAGTTCTCTGTTTTCCATTTATTAAACTCCCAGTTTCCAGCTAATTAAAATTATTTTCAAATAAAACTCCATAGCCCAGCAATATTTGATGAAACCCAGAATTCCCATTGACCCCGCTGCGGGAGGCTGAGCCGGGCCGTGGGGTGGCCTGTGAGCCCTCCACTGGGCCCTGTGCCAGTTTTGTAGGGAGGAGGGGACCCTTTGAAATGCCAGCCCAGGGCCTGTGTCACCAAATCCCAGCACCCTGGTGGTGACAGGTGAGAGGCTGCTCGCAAGGCAGTCTCTGAGCCCCGCACCACTTGAGAAGGGACTGCGGGCCGTCGGGGACCTGCTGTTTGTCAACCCACACCACTGAGCACAGGAGGGGCGCGCTTCTGGGCAGAGCTCCCCTGAGGTGTGGACAGGTGATCCCACGCTCGCTGGCTGCTTCCCCCCCCACCTTCCTGGCCTGGCCGCTAACGAAGAAGCTTCAGGTCGAGTCAGGCCTGTGTCCCAGGACTGCAGGACTCCCAGCTGCCCAAGGCGGCCTGCTGTGAAGCAAAAATAAGAGACGCCACAGGCCAGGAGGCTTGTCACCAAGGGCCAGACCTGCTGTGATTCCGTCAGACTCCAGACATCCAAGGGATGGGGAGCCGGGGCTGCTGGCCGGGACCCTTCAGCCAGCTCACAGGTAGTTCTTGACTGTCTAGTAAACATCTGCCCTGGAGTAAAAGAGGTGAGCTGACAGCTGCCATCCGCTGCCTTCCTGGAGTGTACCTGTCGTCAGGGTTCACTCATGAATTGGCCTTCGTCCTCTGGGCAGCGGGGTAATACTCCATCATATGGGTGTTTTACACCACATTTTGTTTATTCGCTCGTCAGTTGAGAGACATTGGAGTTGTGTCTGCTTTTCGGCTCCTGTTGAACAACATGGCTGTAATCATCCGTGTACAAGTTGTTGTGTGGACACGTTTGCAGTTCTTTGGGTTGTACACCAAGAAGTAGAATTGCTGGGTCATAGGGTAACTCTGTGATTAACGTTTTGAGGAGCTGTCTGACCATTGTCCAAAGTGATACTTTGGTTTTCATAACTGTTATGATAATGTTAGCTTCCCCATCTCGACCTCATGCATGCTCCAAGATGTCCACGTAAGAAACTTCTATGCTATTCACAATAGCCAAAAAGTGGAAACAACCCAAATGTCCATCAACAGATGAAAAGACAAAATTTGGTATGCCCTTGCAATGGATTAGTATTTAGTCATAGGAAGGAATGAAGTATTGATACGTGGAGGAGCTGTAAAAACATTTCTTTCTGTTAAGAAGCCAGACACAAAAGACCATATACTGTATGATTCCACTTCTATGAAATGTCCAGATTGGCCATGTCCATAGAGACAACAAGTAGATTAGCAGTGGCCTAGAGCTCACGGATCAATGGGGAGTGACTGCTGATAGATGGGGTTTCTTTTGGGGTTGACAAAAATATTCTGGAGTTAGATCATGGTGATTGTTGCACAACCTTGTGAACATACTAAAATTTGCATATTCATATACTTTAATCTGGTGAGCTTTATTGTATGCGAGTTATATCTTTATTTTTAGAAAATATATATACTCACAGGCTGAAGTCCAGGCTGCAAAAGGGAAGGAGGGGGTACGAGGGAGCCTCGGTCAGGGAAACCGACCTCACTTAGGATCCAAGAAGCCTTTACAAAAGTAAGAAAGGCAAAGGGCCAATGAAAGAGTTTCGAAGTAAAAGGAGCAGCTAGTGCAAAGGCCCTGTGGTTAGAGGATGCACGGAAGGGAAGGAAAGAAGGAGATGGTGCCAAAGGGTGGAGAACAGAGCAAAGAGGCACAGAACGAGGCTGGGGCAGTGGGCTCAGGCCTCAAGAGACCCCTCACCTGCCTTCTGCTTGCCACCAGTTCCTCCATTAGAACATCATATTCTGGGTTCAGTGATTTCCCTCCACTGTTGTTTTTGTACATTATCTTCGTGCTCCATCACAATGCCGATGCCATTCACCTCACTTCATCTCACCACGTGGCCATTTTATCATCCCACATCAGCGCAAGAAGAGTGAGTACAGTACAATAAGATACTTTGAGAGAAACCACATTCACGTAACTTTTATTGCAGCATATTGTTACAGTTCTCTTCCGTTATTATTAGTTATGCTTGTACATTTCTTACTGCGCCTAATTCACAGCTGAAACTTTATCTATCATAGGCATGTATGTGTAGGAAAGAACATAGTATACATAGGGTACTGCTTATGGTGTCGGGCATCCACTGGGGGTCCTGGACCATATCCCCCTCAGAAAGAGGGGGTCACTCTCTCATCGTTATGCCTCATCGCCTTTGGCTTCCCCTTCCCCTCCAGCTCATACGCACAGGTCTCCTGGCAGGGAAATGCCTTAAAGATTCTAACAGCTACTCTTTATGGAGCTTCTCTTTTTTTTTTTAATTTTTTTAATGTTTATTTATTTTTGAAAGAGACAGAGCACAAGCAGGGGAGGTGCAGAGAGAGAGAGGAAGACAAAGAATCTGAAGCAGGCTCCAGGCTCTGAGCTGTGAGCGCAGTGCCCGACGTGGGGCTCGAGCCCACAAACTGCGAGATCATGACCTGAGCTGAAGTCTGATGCTTAACCGGCTGAGCCTCCCAGTGGCCCCTGGAGCTTCTCTCGTGAACTAAAAGTTTGACATATGTTAAGGACAGTCCTTTATATCTACCCAAGACTGAGGTACTATTACTATCTCCATTCCAAAGATGAGGAAACTGAGCTCAGTGTACTTGTCAGATGCCTGAGACCAAAAAGGCTGGAGCAGAATTCAAAGGACTCTAAGCTGTTGCTCCTTCAGGTCTCCTGGGGCTACTTCTCTCACTGCTCTCTGCCTTGGCTTTTCTTACACTGTCTGTAAATCCATATTTCCAAGAAGCCTTCCAGGGTTGCATTCCAGGGCGGTCTGTTTCCTGCCTCATCTGTGCTTTTAAAATACTACTAGTTTGGGGCACCTGGGTGGCTCCGTCAGTTAAGCGTCCAACTTCGGTTCAGGTCATGATCTCGCAGTTCGTGAGTTCGAGCCCCATGTTGGGCTCTATGCTGACAGCTCAGAGCCTGGAGCCTGCTTTGGATTTTGTGTCTCCCTCTCTCTCTGCCCCTCCTCCACTCACACTCTGTCTCTCTCTCTCTCTAAAATAAACAAACATTAAAAAAAATTTAAAACACTACTAGTTCAAGTCACACATCAGCTCAAAATCCTCACTCAGAATAAAATCTAAAATCTTAACAAGGCCTACAAGGTCCTCTGTTATCTGTCCCTCCCCACCTGCCCCCTCCCCAACCCTTTTACTGCCTGACCTTGACCCTCTACCTTCCCTCATCCTGCACCAACCAAAAGGCCTCCTTGCCGGCCCCCAATCGTGCTGGCCTGCTCTCTGTCTCAGGGTCTTTGCACTTATTATTCCCTCCATGTTGTCTTTTCTTTCTTTTTTTTTTTTTCTTTTTTTAACGTTTTATTTATTTCTGAGAGAGAGAGACAGCATGAGCAGGGGAGGGTCAAAGAGAGAGGGAGATACAGAATCTGAAACAGCTTCCAGGCTCCAAGCTAGCTGTCAGCACAGAGCCCGACGCGGGGCTCGAACCCACGAACTGTGAGATCATGACCTGAGCCGAAGTCGGACTCTTTAGCGACTGAGCCACCCACGCACCCCATCCTCCATGTTCTCCACACGACCTGTTTCCTTCGGTTTCCTGCTGGCACCTTTTCGGGGGCTGTCCAGACACCCTCTCTAAGACCACAGCCCTATCTGGCATCCCTTCCCTTGCATCCTGTTTTGTTTTACCCCAAGCATTTGACATCCTTTGACATATTTCAAGTGCCTTTGTTTATGTATATATTGTCCTTTCTTCTTAGACTCCAAGCTTCGTAAGGGCAGCCACTGTCCCCAGAACAGGGGAAGCTATTGAAAGATTTTAAGCTGGGGAGAAAGATAACCACATTTACTTTTTGTTTTAGTTTGTTTATTTCTAATCTCTTCACCAAACGTGAGATCCAAACGCACAACCCTGAAATCAAGAGTCACATGCTGTACTCACTGAGCCAGCCAGATGCCCCAACTACATTTACATTTTTAAATGATTTCAGTTGTGTGGAGAGTAGACTGGAAAAAAAATTATTCCTTATAAAAACAATTTTAGAGGTGCCTGGATGGCTCAGTTGGTTGAATGTCTGACTTTGGCTCAGGTCATGATCTCGCAGTTTGTGTGTTCAAGCCCCACATTGGGCTCTGTGCTGACAGCTCAGAGCCTGGAGCCTGTTTCCGATTCTGTGTCTCCCTCTCTCTCTGCTCCTTGCTCGCTCGCTCTCTCTCTCGCTCTCTCTCTCTCT